>NW_026849198.1:0-54347 GCF_030867785.1 Colletotrichum acutatum
TGCAGCGCGAGATGTCAGTTTCCTGAGAGCTGAAAGATCGAAGATCAAAACTGAGTAGCTCTCAGCGGTTGATAACCTCCCATTCTCATCGCGTTGACAAGGTCTTCAACGACTTCGTCACGCGGCGTCCATCCCGCTAAATTCAATTCCGCCTGACAGATACGTATGTAATCTCCATTCATGGGATACAGACCCATTTCAACCATGACCAGCTTCAGTTGATATGTAGAGAGACTTCGTAGGTAGTGCCGTCTGAATGTCTTCAGGTGAGCGCATGCTCTTCAGATATTTGCTCTCCGGGGGTGGTGGTCAAGTGCAAAGGCATCTTGCCTTGAAAGTCAAGACGACCTGACTAACCCCAGAAGCCCCCCCATTAAAACTATATTCTAGTACTTGTGACTCACGAATAATTTATCTTCTTCGATAACAAGGTACTTAGAAACCCCAGAAGCCGGCGGGAGACTTTTCCAGATTCCTGAGCCCGCTGCACATGCAGTACTGTAAGATTGGACACACGTCGATCTCTATTCCTGAGTCGCAAATTGAGCCGGAAGTCAGAGCGAATGGTACTTTCGTAATGGATCGTTGACTCCTTTGGGAAACGATTGGACTTTAAGATTCTTGCAGCCGAGCCTGTATGTCACAAAAGCTGGAGTTGGATGATCGTTCTCCTCCCGCAAACCCACGTGAGACGCTGCAAGCGATCCTAAGGTAATCTACTGCCGACGACGGACTTGGACCTTCAGTCCAGATCAACAGCCAACAGCGGTATCATGTGGCTTAACATCCAAGCCGCCCCGCGCATTCAAAACTCTCTTTAAGTAACGGACCTGATCTACCGGCAACTATGAGTGGTACAAAGCTTGGATGAAGCTTATGTCGTGGAGAAGACTGGTTAACAAAGACATTCGGGAGATTCGTGAAATCGAGAGATTCGTGAAATCGAGCAGAGGATATGCTGAGCGACTATTCACTAACAGGGCATCACTACGACCAATGAGCGCGACCGTGCTGAAGTAGTATTTTGAAGGCGAATAAGGTCTGTCTCCGTTTAGCGTCGGAAGATGTTAATACTATAAGAAATCGTCCAGCCGACGGCGCCGTAGAAGAAATCACAGAGAACCCATATTTGAAATTCTTTGTTGGTCATCTACCTAGAATTCAAGGCAACCGACGGGATAGGCAGGAATGCCTTTGGTATATGGAGAACTTGAAAACAATGAGTTGAATTTGAAGCGTACGCGACTCGTAACATATCATTCATTCATCTAGATGCAGACATAAGACGGACGTCCATCCTTCTACTCGTTCAAGACAGGCGGCTAGAATATGGCTTTTGGCACGGGAGAGAGAGATAGAATTAGTAGCATGGACCTATACTCGTAACTATCAATGGTCCGCCTCCTCACGATTACCACGCCCAAGAGTGAGCTAGGCAAGCCTACCATCTCACGTTTTGGGTTTTGATTTACTTCATGGTGTAAACGAGCTGAGTGTTAATCCAAAAAGTTTCCATTGGTGCAACAAGAAATTGGCGAGACATGCACACATGAGGAGTAAGATTATGAGTGCTCGCCGGACTTAGCACCGATAATTAACTCACACATGTACCTTCATTTCATTTTTGTATGTGATGTAACATGTACGCCCGTCTTGCCTATATCAGAAAGTCGGACTTGGGTCATTTAAGCGGAATATTTTGTATCGATTGTGTATGAAGCTGTCTTGAGTGCATTCTTATCGTCAAATACAAGTCTCGAGCTCAACGTTTCTTTCAAGCAAGGAGAACTACAAATGACCTAGTACCTTCTCTTGAATGAATTTAAGACCAAACATAATAGCTCCATCTATTTCGGGGCGAGAAGTCTAGTATTGGAGGATCGGACACGGATGCTGGTGCCCTTTCCACCGGGGTTGAGCGCCCGTACATTGGAAATGGTGGGGTTGGTGAACTGGATGCTGTTGGTGTTTCCGCTGCGGACACCGTTGGTCCGGGCACCCCATGACAGGCTGATCTCCGGGTTGGCAGTCGACCGGCGACCCGGTCCGACGCCGAGAGGGTACTGCTGGCGGTAGGTGAAGGTTCCCTGGGTGAAGCCGGGACCCTCCCGGGAGACGCGGCCGAAGCCGGTCATGGCGGCATCGCCCTCGAGCTCGATGCCAGCCTCACCGGCGCGGGTCACGGTGGTGCCTACGTTGGTGACGGTGGCCTCGACAGCGGCAGTCTCAGCCGCTTCGGCGCCAGTGACCGCAAGGTCGACGGAGACATCTATGGTGGCGACGACTTCCGCTGCCTCGAGGACTTCGATGGTCAGCTCGATCAGGGCGAGGGCACCCAAAATGAGTTGGGCCTGAGCGTAGGCCGCGAAGAGGAAAAGAGGGAGGAGGACTCTCATGGTTCCGACTTTGGTCGAATATGGTGTAAAGAATGAATGTGGTAAAATGAGTGTGTAATTGAAGCGATTGTGTGTAAGTGAGCAACTGAATCGTGATAAGGAGACACCAACAACTTGGGCGATATCGACCAAGTCTTAAGTATGTGATCTAAGGAAGCCCGAGCCCGGACTGACTCCGGACATCTTCAACTATCTGTCCGATAATTGTGAACCATTAAGTTTTCCCGCGATAGTATCAATCAAATTGAATTATCAGTTACGAAGTTTCTACTTTTCCCAAATGGTCGAGAGATCTGCAACTGATGCCATTGTCACTTGCTTGCGAGTTATGAGCGCCGGATATGGTTTCTGCCAAGACTCAGCACAGACACATCTTCTATGGTTAGTCGCCGAGAATTTCCTAAGGCTTGCTTTAAAGGTGAGTGTCATCACGAGATTTAGAATTCGACGATTAGTTGGTACAAGTCCCGGTTGAGTCTATAGTGTAATCATCTAAGAGGAGTTACTTTCCCAAGAGAGGTCGTGTGAGGCTGATTGGTGAATTGAGTTAGACGACCTTGATGAGCTGGACGTTGGGTAATCCACCCTAGGCGCTTAGGAAGCGGAGTTGACAGCGTCTGTCCATCTCCTAGTCCTGTCCAGGTTTTGGTGAGGCTCTGATAGAAATCTCTTTGTCGTCTATAAGACTCATTTGTCTGACAAAATATATGGTGTCTTGGTGTTTGCGAGGCTTCTGATGCCGTAGAACGCCCACCATTCCACTACCGTGCATTTGTTTCTTTCGTAACATCCCCTTCTTTGCTAAACGTTCGTGCATGACATATATGCCTTCTTGATCACTCTATTACTCATATCGATGATGTTACTTTCGCGATTGCCCTAACACTCCCAATCCTCCGATCAGTTGTTGTTGTTATTCCGTTTCTAGCGTGATTCTTTCTTCGGCAATCCCGATTTACGAGGACTTAGGCCCCATAAATCTTGAACCATGAGACGATCCCGACTTTACCATGGGACATTTTCTCTTCCAAGAAAGTAAAAAAACAGTGATTCTGCGAGTCGACTGAGCCAAGACTCGGAGCCTGGAGATACCCTGTTGAGATTACGAGCGCATTCCGTGGCAGGGGTTCATCCGGTGTTACGCAGTCACGAACGACTGTATATATGATCATGAGCCACGCCGCGTCTAAGGTTGGTTGGACCATCTGAACAACAGCTCTCACATTCATTTTATCAACATCATTTGACGCTCCCTACACTCTTTTCAGGAAGCTTCAACTTGTACATTCTGTATTTTTCCACAATGCAGGCTTCTCTCTTCTTGGCTGCTCTCCTGGCCGCGGTTGTGCCTGCACTCGCCTATGAGGTGGGCACTGGCTCATGCTGCACAGCTCAGCTCAAGGCTTGCCACGAGCAGGGCGCCGATGCCTGCATCTGGACCAATGCGGCTATTTGCGTCAACAACCCCAAGAACTCTATCCCCATTGACGAGACTTGCAACGAGAAGTGCCCTACTGCCTCAGTGAAAACCCCAGATGGCTTCATCTACAAGTTCCAAAAGCATAAGTTAGTTTTCTATGACACTTGTGTCTGTCTAGTCACAAGCTTGGAACATTGGCTAATCAACTTTATAGCGCTCCCGCCGGTACCTGTGTCTGCAGCAACACCAACCCGAATGTTGGAAAGTACTGCTACGGGCGTAAGAGGGACCAATTCTGAGATAAAGAGAGGGGCTGAATTAAAGCATTGAACTTTTCAGACAGCGGCGATTGTAATGTTGTTTTGAAAGAATGATATATAAGCTAAGACCTTACGGTTGTTGTTGAAAAGCCATGAACTGTTCAAATTCGCCGATTTGTGGCCCTTGCCTATCCTTGTATCACGCACATGAAGAACTTTGAATGTCGGCAACCGTTTCCCGTCTCACAGCTCCCTGCTAGAAGCATGGACCGAGGCTGGGGTATTGTGATTGCATAGCCATACTACAGAAAGCTTCGGAAACCATGATCATGGTTTGACTTGTACACATGTCTCTGAAATGCGCCAATGATCTCCTCGATTTGTGGATCTTGAGGTGGGAGGACGTGAGACATGATGAGACCACAGAAGCCGTTGGTTCGATCAATAAACTGTAACTTATGTTTAGCACACGAAGTTGGAAGGGAGAGGACGCAAAGCTGACCCAAAATTGATTCGTTCCACCACCCCATACCAAAGTCTTTGATCCTCGTGGGCACTGCGCTTCTGAACGCCGACCGTCGATCAACATTCCTCCCAATCCCCAATTGTAGACCTCGCCGCGGTAGAAATCGCCAATGGTTAGTTTTTGCCTGTCGAAACCTGCCTGTAGAGCTGCTCTGCTTTGGTCCGACAAGTTGGCCTGGAACATCATCTCCACAGAATCGGGCTGGAGCACACGTGTATCGTTGCTGAAGATGGAATAGAGGAGCTCCATGTAGTCTCCTGCGCTGCAATAAGCCCCATGACCTCCAAAACACTCGGTGTCGACTCCTTGATTTAAGGTCAGGACGTTAGGATGCACCTCGAGCCTCCCGGTAGTTGCGTTTCTTTCCGTGAGCGTGGCGACCTTCTGGTTTTCCCCCTCTGCATTTGGCCAGAAAGTAAAGCTCGATGCTCCCAGTGGCGCCCACACGTGTAATTTTAGGTATCTTTCTAGAGACATGCCGGTAAGCTGCTCTAACAACTTGCCCGCCCAATCAAGTCCGCAACCATAGTCCCAGCCCTCTCCCGGTTCGAAGAGCAGCGGATCGTCGAAACGTTCTTCGATGGTAGGTTCCAAGGTAGCCGGGAGTTTTCCTCTGAGACTTCGAAGTCGTCTTAGGTCTTTATTCTGAAAGTAGTAGCTCGTGCCGGCGGAGTGTGTCAAGAGATGGCGAAGAGTTATTGGGTTGCGACGCTCGTTGAGAATGGGTGAGCCGTCTAGATGCCAGCCAGCCAGGACTTTCTGGCGTCCCAGAACTGGGAGCATAATGCTCACATCTGAGTCTAGTGTCAGCAGCTGTTTCTCTACGAGCTGTAACACAGCTACCGTGAGCGGGAGTTTTGAGCAGGAAGCTAGCGTGAAGACAGTGTCTTTGTCGACGGGGAGCTGATTGGGCCATGATGGCGATGGGCCACCTAGGCATTCGGATACGATCTCGGATCCTACCATTGCATTAGTTGTATGAGAGAGAAATCGGGTCTAAGCGGGATTATCTAACCATCACGACGTTTGGCGAAGAGTACTAACGACGAGAACACGTCGTCCTGCAAAGAGTTGTGAAGGAGTTTCTTGAACGGTGTCATCGTAGACAAGACCTTATGCTAGTTTCAAAAAGGTTGTCACAGGAGCGGCTGGTAATCAATAAGTATCGTTTGTGAAAGAAAGCTAGAAAGTGAAAACCTCGGCAGAAGGCTCCGCTCCGATGGGGTCCGCAAGAGTAAACCCCTGGCGCGAAAGATACAGCAAGTAGGTCTAGATTCATCGGGACTGCCTTATGGAGAAGATTTCATCACGTACTAGCATGGTGTCCAATATTCACTGTCACATATCCGTACCTAACTGATCACATAAGTGGGGGGCAAGTAGTTTGTCCGGACTATCCGTAGTGCAGATTATCGAATATGATATCTGAGGACGAGAAAGTCAAATCGCAATACGAGCATAGCTCTGCTGTGTGGGTAATGTCCGTGGAGTCGGGACTGTATGAGCTCGGTCTCGCATGGGTAGGGGTCATATTATCGGGATTGTGAATATCGTTGATTTGTCAATGGCGATGACGCGAATGAGAATCTTACCTTGAAGCCGAGAGGGGTAACAGCAACTGAGGGTTGTCAGGTTCAGTCTGATCTCATTTAGAGTAGTCTCTTTCAATCGTAAAGAATAAGATTGCCAGGAATGATCTATTAAATGGCTTGTCGCCAACTGCAGACTTGTGTTGGTATTATTACAAAAGACCAGTCTCTTATGCATTCACAATTAAGCGGCTTTCTCATACCTTTATACCAATATGTCGCCCAAGTGTCCCTGGATCCCCCGCCGCTTTTAACGTAGTAAGCAACGGTAAGCGGGGGTAAGCGGGGTAAACGAGCGTATAAAAGATCTATGAATAATGGAGTAAATACTCTTAATAAGAAACCTAAGTATAGAGTCGAGTTTCTTAGGAAAAAATATAAGTCGATTTTTAGAAAAGAATATAAATAAAAACTTTACACTAGTTTATTAATTATTAATCGTTAATAAGAAGAGTAATATTACTTTAATTAAACTATATTCACTAATATTTTTTATAAAAATATATTATATTAAATATAACTAGCTATTTTCAAACGTAAAACATAAATTATTTAATAAGTTTAATAATAATTAAAATAACTAGTAAATAATATATGATTTATAAATAAAATTAAAAGAGTAAAAGTATTATGGCTAGCTAGTTATAATAAATATATTAATAAGAGTTAAAGCTATAAAAGCTAAATAAATAGTATTATAATTATAAATAGCTTCTTAAAAACTATATTTATAAATTATAAAGTAAATAAAGCTTTAATAATTAATTATAGTTTTATTAAAAAAGGGTTTTTAATAAAACTAACTAAAAGTAATTATAAAATTTAATATTAAATTAATTATTAAAAAACTATAAAAAGTCTATTTTTTAATTTAATTTAAGTTTATATTATATACAAATCTCGTTTTTAAATATATCCTTTATAATATCTTTATTTATTATTATTTAACTATTTATTAAACCGTTATCTATTCTATTTATTTATATTTATCTATTTTATTTATTTATAGATATATATTTTTCATTTTAATATATAATTATAGTTATATATTTTAAAGGTAAATTTATTTACCTTATTATTTGCTTTATTCTTTATATTACGTAAGCATATTATATATTATATTAATCTATAATTTCTGTAGATTATTATAAGTATTAATTATAATTCTCTTAAAGTAGTATTACACACTACGATTACGCATTCACTTACGTATACGCTTATTAATTATATTATAATTAATAAGTAATAGAATATTCTAGTAGGAAGTTTTTATAACTATATAATAGCATCTTTTAACCTACCTAGACCTTTCGTTAAGCAAGCAACTTCTTATATAGTAATCTAACTATATTACTCTTTTTAAATATATAAACTTTATTTATTACGTTTATTACCCCTTTATTATAACTAGCTAGTTATAATAAATATATTAATAGAAGTTAAGGCTATAAAGGCTAAATAAATAGTATCGTAGTTATAAATAGCTTCCCTAAAGCTATATCTATAAGTTATAAAGTAAATAAAGCTTTAATAATTAATTATAGTTTTATTAAAAAGGGTTTTTAATAAAGATAGTTAAAAGCAATTATAAAATTTAATACTAAGTTAATTATTAAAGAAGCTATAAAAAGTCTATTTTTAAGCCTAGCTCAAGTCTATACTATATATAAATCTCGTTTTTAAATATATCCTTTATAATATCTCTATTATTATTATCTAACTATTTATTAAACGGTCGTCCGTCCTATTTATTTATAATTATATATTTTATTTATTTATAAGTATCCGTTCTTTATTTTATTATATAATCGTAGTTATATAATTTATTTATAATTTTTTTATTTTAAAAGGGGTCGTCCTAAGTCCGTCGTCTTTATATATATAGTATAATAGCCGCTATAGGTTTTATAAAGTAAGCCCTAGCTTTATTATATATATTAAGTCGTAATATTAGCTTCTCTTTTTAAAAGTCTAATCCCCTAGGCTTATAAATAGGTCGTCTATTTTTAAGTTAAGGAGTCGTTAAATATTTTTATTCGAAAATATATTAATATAATATTAAGTTAAATTAAAAAATTAAAGTTTTAAATAGCTACGTCTCGTCGTAAACTATTATATACTATTTACTTTTTTAATAAAAGTATAGAAATTATACTTTATTTATATTATCGTTTATAAAGCGTTCGGTATTTAGTTCTTTTTAATTCCGATATTTATAAAATATATTATTACCTAGGTATTTTTTATAATATTTTTATTAATACTATTTATATTCGTAAATATTATAATATTTATTTATTAAGTCTAGCTAATTAATATAGTTAATTATTTAATATTAAAATCCGATCGTTTTAATTATAAAAAGGAAATAAAAGAGTTATGATTTTAAAAAAGAGCTACGGAGTTATAAAAGAAAGCTAAGGTTTATTAAAAAGCTTAGGCCGAGTTAAATAAGTCGTTATTTAAATTAAAACGTTTTCGTTTATAAAAAAGAATAGTTTTTAAAAAGAGTTATATCGTATTAAAAGAATTCTTTAAAAATATTAAAAGTACTTTTTTAATAGTTTATAAAATATAAATTAATAATACTTTTAGTATAATTAATTAAAACGCTATAATAACTAGGAGTTTAGGGTTTAATTTTAATTTTAATATTCTTTAAAAAGCTATTAAAAGTTTTAAAAGTTCGTAATAGGTTCTCATATATTTTCTTTATATCCATAATTCTTTTATTTAATTAAGAATTTTCGTATTTTATTTTTAATTCTATAGTTAATAATTTTTTTAACTTCGTATTTTAGTTCGTTTAGTTCTATAATAATATAATCTTTTATATATAAACCCTTAAGTATTAATTTAAAAAATAAAATATAAAAAACTAAATAATATTTTATTATATCTAGGAGTTTTAATTTATAATTAATAAATAAGACTTTTTTAGTAATTTCAAAGGGTCTAAGTTTTTTATAATTTAATTTATTATTTAGTTATTTTATTTTAATATTATAATAAAGAAGATAGGCGCTATTCCCTTTTTTTAAAATTAGTCCTCTAATCCTAGATCTATCTACGTTTTTCTTTATATATTAATATATAAATTCGAAGTCTAGAAATACTTTTTTTTTAAAATTCTTTAAGTTTCATAATATTCGCTATTACTTTTATAATTTATAATCTTTATTATATTTCTTTATATATTATTAACTAAAATCCGTAGTTAAAATAAAACGGGGATTTTTTTATACTTTTACTTCCTTAAACTAAGAGACGGCTAATTTGCCGCCTTTTTTGGCAGCTTCTGCCGCCTGATCCAGCGGGCCATCTGCCATGAATCAGTCGCCGCTTTACAATCAGGCACCATCCCCACCAAGCGACCCTCGCCCTTTCCCGTTCCAAGCACGTACCCCGGAGTACCTGCCATTGTATCTCAGCCACACTACCGTCCTGAACAGTCCACGCGGCTACGGCCAGTTTGTCTAGTCTTGACTTCCCAGTCCTTCTTTGTGTATTGGTTTCCAACAGCCAAATGTGGCCGCCAGAATGGGCCCTGCCATGACTCACCCTTTGCACTATTTAATCCACGAGTGCTGCACTGCCCGTTGAGCCGATTCCTCGATTCATCCGCTCTCAAAGTCAGACCATCACGACTTGTTCGATCATCACCTCCCGACTGCCGAACCACTTCCCACTATGGCGAAGCGCCGACGTACGAACGTGGACGATTCCGATTCCGATGCCTCATTCGCTGCCGAAAGTGAAAGCGACGACTACGACGAGGACGACGTCTTTGATACGAAGGATGAAAAAGGCGATTCGAGCTCCGACGCAACCGATATCGACGATCTCTGCGATGACGATGTGGATGTCGAAGACCAAATTAGACTCTTTGATGGCAATCTTCAGTCATCCGAGTATTGGCGACACAAGGTCGAGGCGTTCACTGAGGACCCCTTCGCCTGCCAGGATTATAGCCCTGGGACGACGGTGCTTCTCGATGCCGTGGAGGAACAGTGGCGACAGTACGTGCTCGCAGACTTCGTACGTTGTCAACCTGCTGACGGTATTCATTTACAGGTTTTGTTGTGTTCTCAAACGCGATCCAAAGGAATGCTATGCAAAGATCTCGCTCGGCCTCATGTACAATTTTTTCGACTGGGTCATGAGTCAGAAGATTGGTAAGAATGGCAGAAAAAAACGCGGAATCAAGAAGAAGAGCTCTTTGGGCACATACTGGAAGGTCTTTCGACTCGTCTTCGAGAGAGCCGTGGGTGAAAAGATTAACCAGAAGCTGAACCGCAGCATGCACAGAGCAGGTTCCTTCCACACCGACATCAGTGCTCATACTGACTGCTCTAGGTTCTACGAGATTTAGGAAAGAAACACCGGCTGAGCGAGCAGCGGCGAGTTAATCGTTGTATGACGATCGACGATCTCAAGCTGCAGATCGAGACGACGCTAAGCACGACGAAGAAGTCGTTCAAGCTTGGGGAGCTGCGCATCCTCGCCGTGCTCTTTCTCCTCCTGCTTGCGCCGGCCGGTTCTCGCCCAGAAGCGACCCTGAACCTGCGGTTCAAGGACATCAGGGTCGTTCTGGCCAGAGACCCAGAAGGCGGACCACACAAACTTCTCCTTCGCTTTACTCCGGAGTTCACCAAAAGCTATCTTGGCGAGAAGGAACAGTGAGTCGTCCCAGTCTGCTGCAACCCATAAATCATACTTACATCATAGGAAAACATACTCCATCCCCGAGACGATGTTCGATCCGTCCTTGCTCCTAAGCCCCCATGTATTCCTCCTCGGCGTCCTCTTCCGACACCGAGCTTTCAACGCATCCAGCCTCACCTCGCCACACCATCTTGATAACCTCGACATACATCCTGGCGAGCGGGAGCTGCCCCTGCCGTTGAGAGAGGACCTGAATGATACCTTCATATTTCGTCGGGTCATCGAGACATTTACAGGCTATCAAATTTCCACCAACGATCGTATCACCTCTGGCATGATGGCGGCGTGGATTCAGAGAATCGGCGAAATACTCGGCTTCGAGTACCCTACGATAGCGTACAACCTACGCTATAATGCTGCCAACGCGTTCGACCAAAGCGGTTTGTCTTCTTGATAGCTTAGTAGCCGGTCATGCTAACTCGCAACGCAGTCGACGTCAGCGAAGCCCTCCGGAATCTGGCTCTAGGACATGGCAACTCCGATCCTTTCCAGAGACACTACCTCGGACGGAACATTTCGGCCGACCTTTGGGGCGTCCTCCGAGGGCAGAAGCCACAGCAGGCGCTCATGAAGCAGTCTTGCAGCATAGGTCACTCTATCTCCGAGCGTCGCCCCACCGGCCTCACAACAGAGCAGTCTGCATCGGTCGCCACGCATCCGACTATCAGGGAGCTGACAAAAGCTCTTCGAGAACTGCCGCAAGGCTCCAAACAGTACAACCAAGTCAAGCGAGCGAGACGGAACGAAAAGCAGAGGCTTCGGAGAGAACTCAAACAGAGAATCAGAGACGAGTGGACTGACAAGCAAGCCACAGACGACATCGAGCGTCAGATACATGGCATCGGATTTGACAATCCTGCGACGGACAACACCTGTCGACCTCAGGGCACAGCACAAAGGCACCTGATGAAGAAACTCACTGCCCCGACCGTGACCACGCTCGAAGGTCAATATCGAAGGAGGGATGAAGCCATCGAGGCTGTTTCCACATATTGCCTTGTCCAGGAAGGATGCACTGTGCCCCGGTCTCGCCCTCTGTCGACACCAGAGGCCGCCGTTTATTGCTCTACTTCTAATCCGCCTGAGGGTGGCCAGTTGGACCTCGCCATACGATCTGTTTTTATCACTAACGATAAGGAGCGGCCCAAGAGATGCTTTATCTGTATTGGACAGGCCTTGGATTTAACTCCAGATGGCAAGGCTCGATTGGACGAACTCACCCATGAGTTCTACACATCTAATGATTTGACCAAGCACTTCCGAAACAAGCATTTGTCCAAGGTTGCGGACGGTGAGAGACCCGAGTGCAAGGTTTGCAAAATGACGCTCGAACACAAAATGCACCTCCAAAATCACGCCATGAGGATACACGGCACGGTGTCTTGATCACTCATGATGCGAGGCACAAGGTTCTGGAGGGCAAACCGAAGATGTCGAGATCCTCAATCAGGCGTACTTCCGGTCTTGAAATTCAATGCTGCGGCACGCTTACACACAGGTTATGAATGGTTCTCTGATTACTTGCCTTGTCCTGACTTTTATTACGAGGAATGCTGATTGACGGGGCTTATCTGGGGGTTAGAGTACGCGCGTGACAAAGGGAGAGGGGCACATGCACATTTGCCCAACTACTAAGCAATTTAAGGAGAGGTTTGCTGATAGATCCATTCAGCTTCACGGTCTGTAGATTGATACATAGACAACAAATGACTTTAACTTGATTTGGACTACAGGACAGCCATGTGTCTCACAACCGTAGCCGTGAACGACATACTCCCCGTGAGCATTCGGACGTTCGTGACATAACGGGTTCAATCATGACTTGACCTGACCACGACCATGACGAAACCCCGAATGCAGCCCTTGAGCGCCCTTATGAGCTACCGCCTCTTCCTCAGGCGGACCTCATGGGAGACCGCCCGCCAAACTCAAGAAGACCAACATGACAAAATCTTTGAGGGATGGAAGTTGAGAGGGGAACCAGGGCCACCACACAAAATAGCTCATTGTGCATTGCAGTTTTTTCTGGTGAAGCCAATGCCAATCCACCTGCTCGTGCAGAAACTTGAAGTAACCCAGTCTCCTCGACGTACTACTACCGTTGTATGTGAGGACGATCCCATGAAGACTAGCTCTGCAGGAGTAACAGAGCCTAGATCGAGCTCGTCGCATGAGGCCGACACGGACCAGAAGCCCGGCGGCTGCGGGGCCATCCCCAGGGGACTCCGGGGAGGAAATACGAATAGCTTTCCGCTGTTAGGGATTCGCGTACGGAGTCGCCTGTTTCGCCAACAAAAGATGCCAAAAAAAGCTAGGCGAGAGGCATGTGAGATATGTCAGGTGGGAAATTGCGGCCTAGGGATAACGGAACTCGTATTTACTACAAACTCTCGATTTTCATAAGGCTGAAAGTTTTGCTGCTCATATTTTCCCTTTTCCCTTTTTCCTAGTTTAAGACTTCTTTGCAAGACTGGACACTGAAAACATCTCTGCTCGTTATCGGACGATGCGGGCATTCATTGATCCTGCGAAGCGAGTCCTAGCAACATGCTATGCATCTCTGGGTTCTGCGTCGGCACGTACGCCGACGCCACCAACAATCTTCAATGCGGAAGCCGGACAACGGCCGCAGTGTTACCCGAGGACGCTATCGGCACCTGTTCTCTGCTTCTCTGTTCACCCACAACAAACTCCTAACCCCCCATCTCCCTTCTTCCCTCCACTCCGTCGGCACCATCCTCGTCCACCTGCTATGTCCCATCGGGACCGTAACGACCTTACCTTCTATTCCCACCCATGGCTCCTGCACTGCTATGATCGTGAAGTCCCGCAACGCCTCGTCATTCATCAAGCTCTCGGTGGGCCGCATCCTGCTTCCTCTCATTGAGCTGAAGAATCTGGACCTTCTTACCCATGATAGGCGGGTACAGCTTCGGGCAGTTCTTGCTGAACGACTCGTGCGGTCCGCCGCAGGGCAGGCATTTCACCATCGTCTCGTGACACTCAGAGTGGTGGTGGCCTACCTTGGCACAGCGTCGACATACCTGGGGATTTGCGCACTGGTAAGACTTATGCTTCGCGATCTGCTAGCACTTCTAGCACTGCTGGGGGCGTGGCCGCCGCTCGAACGCCATCGTCGTGCCGGACTCCCCTCCGGCGTGGAAGAAGCCCTCGGAGATCAGTTTACGCGCATCACACCGCCAGCTACCATGTCCGTCCGTCGCGCGCATCTCTTTTTCCACCGCAGCCCGGACCCGACCGGCGTTGAGCTTGTCGCTGCCGTCTTCTACCCCCGACGTGTCGATCGTACAGAATACCAGTTCGTCACGGCCCGGCGGCGTTGTGTAGTCCAACGTAGCCATCCTCGAGTCGCGAGCTGCCACGCCTAGACCGCTTCGCGCGACGTCCGCGTGTAACACACTGGGGCTGTCCCGCGTTGCCGCCACTGTCGCGAGTGCTTCGAGATTTTTGTTCGTTTTGGCGCTTTCATCTTCTACGCGTTCTTTTATCGCTTGTAGCTCCCCTCTAACTGTCTGTAGCTCGCTTTTAACTGTTCAATGGGCTCCACTGATGGCCAAGCGCCCACTCTACCTCTCGCTCGTCCAATGAAGAAAGGTGAATGTATCCCACATGCGGTGCAAGACACCACCCAATCAAGATACAGTATCATCCTTCCACTTCTTTGGTGGGGCTTTCCCGGAGCTCTCCCTACCCCCCTCCGCGACTGTTCCAGCTTAGCCTGCAATGATTTCCGGGGCAGGCCTTGGCTGGTCATGCATGTTGGGTCCGTGACACAAACCTTTTTAGGGTAGGGCAACCGAATCATGCTCCGTGCACTCTTGGTGCAACAGGACGACCGCCTTGTTTTAGTGATGCCGAAATGCCGCCTAATTGTAAGCAAAGTCAGTATCAATTTGTCACATGCTGCAAAGTCAACTACAGTGCAATTTCTCTACTAGCGTCCTCAGTCCGAACGACTATGACATGAGACAGTGGGGACTCAGGTTTGCAAACAACGGTAGTTCCACTACTACGTCGTACAGCTCAGCTCAGCTAGGAACCCGCCAACACGATATGTGCCATGGAGCCAGGAGTAGATGGGTCTATGGCACAGACCGACGAATTCAGAGACGCCGATTCCTGGATTAAAGTCAACTAGATGCTTCCTTTCTCAAGATGGAAAGCTCCTGAGCCGTGTTCGGCTCTTTTCTCGCGGATTTAGGTTGTCTTGCTCGGCCAAACAGTGTCCAAGCAAAGTGCCTTGAATTCTTTTGTCTATAAGTCGAATCCCCCAGCCAGTCAGTCATTGATGACCAGTCGTCACACGTCCACATACCTACTCATTCTTTTAGCCTCGACTTCTACAGTCATATCAGCTCCTTTTTTCCACATTCATTCGTTCGATAAAGCTCTAGTTAGGATACGATGCCCTCATTTCTCTCCTTGGTCCTCACTAGTGTGATGACCTACTCTGTCTTAGCTAGCATCTCGTCTCCCAATTACCTCCCCTTTGAGCTTGAGAAACGCGACTGCGGCTTCAGCTACTGCGATTGCCAGAAAGTCCAGTGTTTTCTCGACTTTTGCTTCGACGATCACGTAGATCCCTGGGTTCTGGTCGACAGTGCCAGTGCGTCCCCCTACGTTTACACGCCTTTTCTCCGAGACAACTAAGACTTGCTGACACCTTTTTAATACAGTGAACCAGTATTACGGGGTAGACTGTGGTCAGTTCGATTATTGGAAACGCAACGAGCCCGCTGAGTATTGTAACAACGGGCTGCGTAAGGGAAATGCTCTCTTCTACATTAACCGCAAGTTCGGCTCGCTTGGTAAATCATTTACGGTTGATTACAAGAATACGGACGCCAAGGCCCCAAACCGCGGCTCCGTGTACGGATCCTGCCGCCCAGTCCAGGACGTGCAGTGTACTTGCCACTCGCGTTACAATTCTGCGAAGCATGACTGCTCAAGAAGCTGCGATGATTGAGAAGGCTGATGGCGCCAACAATAAGATGAACTGTACTCCGTCAGGGCGGACAATGTGAAGCGGTCAGAAGTGGTGGATGAGGAGCACGGCACCATGGCTGCAGTGTCAGAAGCTTTCAACAAGAAAATAAGTTGAGTCACAGAAATACCCTGCACAAGTAAGAAAAACACAGCGGAGGCGTAAATGTCAATGGATGTATTTTTGATCGTAAGGAAAGGCTTGTGACCAGCTGTAGTCTTATCAGGAGTGAGGATAACTCAAAGCGAATGAACAAGTGCGCCCGACGGAACTGAGGGGTGTCCTTTATCGGTACATACGTAACGAACTGATAACATCCTGAAGCATTGAAGGATGAAAATCCTAGTTGCTGTATAGTGGAACATTGTGGATGAGCGAGAGGAGGTGAAAGCACAACAAACTTTCGCTCCTCAATCCGAAGGAAGGTATCCAATCTTGAAATACTTGTTCGCAGCATACATGTACTGGCCGAGTGGCCATGATGTATTCTGCTCGGTTCATTAGCTCGCTTTACATAGCTGACACAATAGCTTAACCTACAATAAAGGCTACATATAGAACTATAATACACAGCCTATTATGAAATCGCTCCTTTTGCCAGCAGCTATGTCCGGACAGTGGGGTTTGGCTAATAGCCAAAGCGTCAGAAGAAACAAACTTGAATACATTAAAAATCAAAAAATAAGAAGAAAGATTTTTTTCTTTCAAGTATAGAAATCTCGCCTTATTCAACCCGCTCCTATGGCCGCTTCGTCCGTATAGTTTAACTAAACCCTATTTCCCGCCTCGCCCATTTATTTATATAATACTTTTAATTAATGACTCCGCAAATTCATTTATCCCCGACGAGGTGCACTCTGGTACCGGCAATATGACTCTCCGTAGAGACATCCTTCGTTCGAACCAAGCCAGTAGCTTCAGAATACTTTACCGTGACTTCGTGCCCCGCCTCAATGCCCTTGCTCACTAGGATAATACGCTGCGTGCTCATCCACACAAACTGCTGGAATTGCGCGTTGGGCTGGCAACTGTGATTGATGAACCTCGTGAAGTTTCCCTGCCGACCCTGCCAGATCTGATAGGCCCGGATGCCCGTGGAGCTGTCCATGACATCCATGTTTTGCAGACTCTCGTGATGAGACCCACAAACTCTCCTATCGCCGCGCCGCGCTCAAACGGACAGAGAGCTATTAGGCCATTGTTGCGTCTGTCAAAGGTTCGGAACACCTGCACCGGGCAGGGGCTCCGGCGCCCGGACCCAAATAGCGTCGGGAAGCAGTGGCAGGAGTTGGTCTCGGGGTCTTCGGACTGTTCCCGCCCGCACAATTGACATGTGTGTATGTCTTGGACGCCAGCCACGACGTTCACTGGCGGTACCCACCGTGGGTCATCGGCACCCCACGCGCTCATATCTATGACTGAATGTTCAAGCTGCTCAAAGCTGAAGTAGGGGTCATACTCGAGATATGTGGACCGGAGCGGAACCGGAACCGATCCGTCTTTGTGGACCACCCAGTCGTGTGGGTGGCCGGAAAATTGGCGCTGTGTACGTTCGCCAACAATCATGAGTAGATGGCGCCATGTGGGTGCAGCGTATCGGCAGCGACCTCTATCTGCGGCCGGACGCACCGGAGTCGCTGCATACTGTTCGGGTCAAATGCAACTCTGTATTTGCAGAAGCGGTAGAGTCCATGCCGGAAAAGACAAGCGCTGCCCAGCCTCCCGCATCCTTGATATCCTTGTAGCCGCGCCAAATGGCCATCTTGTTTCGTAGCTCCTTCTCGGACCACCCAAGTCGTTGCATGTCTGAATGAGCCTCGCTTTGCGGCGTTTGGCGCGGGACATGTCGGGTTTAGTGATGGCAAGTAGCTCGACGTACAGTCAAAGTGCTCGATCCACCGTGCTTGGACAATAACCTCGATCAGGCGGTACGCGCGGCGATTTCCGTGATTTTCCGGCAAAAGATGTTGCCGCGGTTGAAAATCCCTCGATCTCAACTCATCCAGCGTACCTTCTGCTGAAGACGCCTGGAGCTGGCTAAATTCGAGCTGCTCAGGAAAGTAAGTCTTACCAGCATCATTGATGTCTGTCGTTGCTGCCATTACAATGAGCTGCCACTGTTCAAGCAGATTTGGGAATCCAAGCTGATGCTGCCGTGAATCTGCTCCCAGACGTTGACGACGAATTTGTCAATGGGGACTGCTGTGGATGGAGACGACGTCTGTCTGAAAGTTTACGCGTTAGGGAAACTGTTGATAAACTGCAAATGCCGCTGACTTCCGGGGGATCTTCTTTCACCTCCGCGCTTTTCCTGACTGATCGCAGCGTTGAGCCCCCCATCTCTGATATGAAGCATTAGCTTTAATCTCGGGTGATAATTGCGGCAGTCCTTGGATGGCGTCCTTTGCGCTCGGAAAAAATGCGGGCCAAAGGTGACAGTGTTGGCTGATCGATGGTGTTTCCCTTCCCGAATTGCTCGCATTCAGTCTATTATTTCGCTCTGTGGAAGGATGATGATAAGTCTAAGATTTCTGCATATCGATGATGATAGTTAGCAGAAGAACCTCTTGTGCTGGTCAATTACAGCCCCACCCATGTGGCTGAATTACGGAGGAGCCGTGAAATAGACCCAACAGTTGATTATTCGATGCTGACTTATCCACCACTCTATCTCGCAGTAATTATTTGCGTTATAGAACCGGAGTTGCACAGGCAAATGAAGGCTAGACCTTGCCAAACAACCCGTGCTAAGGGGAGGTCCAGCCCTCGATGATTAAAATAGATGTGCAACATACCGAGATCATGGGAGAGCAGGGGTTTGCCACTGCATCCCCTGCTCGCCGTCATGGATGAGAGCTTCAAATCGAAGCACCGGGTTTGCTAGGTTCCTGGACGAATAATCCCGCAGGATTTCCGCGAGCTGCTCTAGAATCACGCGGCAAAGACTCTGTCGTAAATTGTCCATACGCTGCTCCGGAGACGTCATGATCCAACGTTGGCGGTAGGAATCAGCCGGTGGGAGAAACGTCTTGACGGCAAATGGATTCTGGTTGCGCTGGGAATCAAGCAGCCGACGTTTCAAAGCTATGTCTAGGTAGGTTACGGCGGTATATCAAAAGAGTCAACAAAGAGTTGTCGAAGGGGAGGGGGATAAAAAGCGTTTTCAGAAAGACGATCTGCAGAAGGATAGGTTGAAGCTTGTCTATATCGTTATCAGATGGCTGATTACTGGGCGTTGTAGCGGGCCCACGGGCGGGTAACGGCACCAGTACCACGTCCATGCTCTTCTATACTTTGAAGGTCGGGCCAATTATGTCGACACAAGGTGAGCCGAGCATATCTTATTTTCTTTCCCTCCTTCTTCTCCTTCTTCTCCTCCTTTTGGGTGTGTGCATACATGCAACAACCGAGGAGATGTTAGGTGGTCTACCATGGCCGAGTGGAGCCCACCTGGGAGTAAGGAGCACATAATCTAACATATGGCTGTGCGAGGTGGGAATTTGATTTTTCCCTCCATTAGAGGATAGTCGCAGACGTAGTCAGAGTCTAGTTCTTCAAACGCCAGCCTGGAATAGTCCGACGAGGATTGTTGGCGCGGAGACGGAGCCAAATTGCTGGGTCGACCGAAATTCTGAAGTAGAAAGGGGGCGGGTGTGGAATTGGGCAAAAAGACCCTCCTAGCATCGTACACTTTTCGTCGCTTGATTAAGTTTGAAGGGGTGGCGTCACGGCCATAAGTACACAAGCCCCCCCCCCCCCCAAATGGGGTTAAATTGACCTGTTTCTGGCGGGTCCGCCGTCGATGTTGCGAAAGCATGACCAAGGAATAGGCTGGCCCACTGGAGAACAAGCGTCGTACAAATAAAGCTCACGTGGCCTCGGCTAGCCGACATCATCCTTGTCCCGATTAGATTGCTTGGAAACAGCCAGTCTGGGCCTAGCTGAGTCAGAACGTCAAAAGTGGTATGTCGTTCAACTGACCTTGTTCATTTATTTTAGCTTTTCCTACCCTGACCATGAGGCTTTTGCAGAGCTTGAGAAACGCGTCGGAAGCCAGCACTCGCCAGGGTGAACGGTGAAAGGTGAATATGCGCCACGAATGGTCGCTGGAAATTGGGTCACTTACATTCTCATAGTTTGGCCGACACACTTAGTGGCCGACTCCCACAATATTTCGGCTCATCTTATTGTAATGTATCCCGAATAAACACTCATCGACGCCTCCGATGCCTCCGATGAGGCCGAGATCCCCACGGCCATGACGATCATTAGTACCTGAGCGCTACGGGCCACGGAAGCTACCTATAAAATAGAGCAAAGATACCTACAACGAACCGACAACATACCCTGTCGCTTCAATAAGCAAGTTTCGGCCAATAGAGATGCCTGTCACACGTTGTGTGGCAGTGCAGTCCCAGCACACCGAGGCTTGACCGAGCTACTCTTACCTATGCAGTTCTCGATCCCAAGATTACCCAACAAGTCGCCCATCTCAAGTGGCTCTCTTAGATTTCTTCCGCCATGCGAGTGTTGAGCGGTACCATACATCCTATGCAGAGCCATCAACATCATCCGTTGACAGTGCTGCCCTTCCAGCCCGATATCGACACCCAAGACAGCCATCAAGAGTTTCAACAACGCCTCCTCCCAGCGGCATCATGCATGCTCTCGTCGTCTTGGGGTTTACCCGCATATGATTAAGAAGTCTCCGCCGTCGCAGGAGCTCAATCAGCGGGCCGAGGCTGCATGCAATGCCATGCAAGCTACCTGTGTTGAATAATCGATGTCTGTTAGATGCAATACACCTCGGGTTCATTGATCAAAGAGTGATTGCTGTTCTTCATTGAAGGATTCTTCCCATCCCGGTCGAAGCAAGGTTCTGTCTTGTATTTACCCGTCATCACCCGTTCTTGCATATTATTCAATGCATTTCTAGCATCCCTTTATCCAGACACAGTCGTCAATCCAGCAGTTCTTGCAAATTACAGTTATGCGGATTACCAGGTTTCAGCTGCTTTTTATCCGGACACAGGCGTCAATCTAACACAGTCTGACAGTATGTATGTACGTATTGTCATTCTAATGGTACATGATTAACATTGTTTAATTCGCCATCATAGGAAACATAGCCTTCTTGTGTGAGGTTCTTGTTGCTTTATCCACGAATCCGTTGTTGAAGACCAGCGAGGACCATGGACCGTTGGCCGCGTTGTGGGCAAATCCACCACCGCACAATATTGTGCATTGGTCTGATGCAATTCGTGCCTATTCGTATCACTCTCCGTGTCGCGGTGTTTTCTCCGCCAATTCTCGGCGGAACCAATAGTCGGCGGCGGACTGTTGTCGACAGCATGCAATTCCACGTTCTCCGTCAACGCTGGCAGTAGACGGCGCAGAACCGGAACGCAGCCGCAAATAATGGCGAAATTGGCTTCTAGTGCTGTCCACATCCAGAGGTCGAAACCGTCCCATGTAATATCGTATGTCATCTCCACGACGTAGTAGGTCCACCACGCTCTCATGATGCCCGCCGCAACGACCACGATACCAAGACTGAAGAGGATCATTAAGACGATTCTTTGGAGGATTTGAAGCCTGAGTCGAAAGAGTGTGGGCATTGGAAGGAGATATACGAGGATGTCGGTGATCACGCTTGTCACGGTCTGTCCAGCCAACGGTGGCCATTCTGCCATGCAGTTCATGTCCTGACCTATCGGATCCCAATTATGCCATATGGGACTTTGGTTTCGTCACATTAGCTCGGATCACGAGATTTACATCCCAGGGTGTCTCACTTACATGCATTGCGTCCAAGTCACTATGAGAAATATAATCATCATGGCAATCACAGCACCGGTGATAACCTGGGTGCCTCGCTGGAAGGTGGACCCGAGAGGAGCTATTCTTAAATAGCTCGTAAGAACGGAGAGCTTTGATAGGCCAGACGCAAACACAAAGAGTGTCTGTCCCAAGAGAGAGATCTGGATAAGGGTTGTCAGAATGATGTCTCAGGGCGCCGTCTTTGGGTCTCCATTCTTACTTGACGGCCTTGCATGCGCTGCACGAATGTTGTGTCCCATACATGGATGTTCCATCCGTATCTCTGAGTGGCTGTTTTGAAGAGTCTCAGCCATTAGTGCTAAGAACATTATAGGAGATTGCATGTACAAGGTCCGTATCTACAATGACGCACACGGTCACGAGAATTGAGAAAATCTGAATTTGTTTGTTAGCCTTGAAGTGTGGGATCGAAGGAATCACGTACAGCAGCGCCAACCTTAAGCCAATCATCCCACCAACTCTTCCGCATCATGAAGGTCCTCACATACAGCCTGAGCAGTATGCAGATGAGAGCAATGCTGAGCGAGATACTCTCGATGATGAGCAAGGACGGCCCTTTCGATTCGGGATCAACTTGATTTGGTGGCGGCCATGACTTGACAACTTCGGGTAGTGGGTATCTCATGATGTTCGATGTCCAAAGATGCTGTCCACTTGATTCGAGCCCCGTAGTAATCCGGATAGTTGTGGAGGCCAAGTTTGTATCCGGATACCTTGGAGAGGTGAAGATGGGGGCGTGATGCGAGAGACACCAGTAATAGGCCTCCCCCATGCTTTATCTTAATCTCCATGGATGGCTTAGATACGTATTGACCCCGAAGAAACCCCTGGTCCCCAAGCGTTAGCGAAAGACATTACCAGGTGTGTTTCTGCAAGGCTACCGGCCCCTAGCGCTTCTGTTCATCAGGGCAAATCCACAACGCTTGCCTGCATCGGTATGGTGCGCGATTGCATTGTGTTTGACACTTCGCATCTGGAGGTCTAACTGCCGCGCGACAAGTTGTTCTCTTATTTTTCCCACCTGTCTTAATGAGAGTCTGAACAAAGAAGCGAAGACGTCAGGGGCAAAGAGAGTTTTCGCAGACTTCTGCGTAGTATGACAATTTCATGATAGTGGGGTGGGGTTTCCATTTACATATCTGACTCGAGTCGAAGTCACGGAGCTTTTTTCAACGGGAAGAGGCGCTAATGGGCGCCGTTCATCTATTAGGTAACAGCTAGTAAAGGCAACAACTTGGAAGGTTTTGCCAGAACGTTGACAAGCTGAAAATGTTTTACTCCCTCACCTTATCGTGGACTACCCCCATGTATACAGACGCAAAAGGTGGTGATAAAGAAGTGCAATGCTTTAACAACAATACGAGACAGTTTTATTACCACATTATGCTCCTCGCCCTTATCGGACACCGATGATCGCCCAGGGCCTCCTCCGCTATGTTGCACTCCAGTTCGACATGTCAGAACCTTCCTCCTGATCGACACCAGGAAATATTCGTAGGGCGAAAACCACCAACACTAGGTTACTCTCGATTTGGGCCGTGAAGTTGCAAAAATGCAGGGAGCTCAGGTCATCCGCAATATGTGTCTCGAAGCTTTGTGAATAGAAGTTCGGATCCAGAGATGTCGCGTGGAAGGCTGAGATGTGACAAAGAGGTGGTTGCAGTTATTTGAATTTCACCTTTCGCTACAATGACCCGCAAACATCGAGTGGTAAGGCGGCGTCAGTAAAAACGCCCTAACTTTGCATCACGCTGTCCGCAAATGCCGCTACCGTGGACCACCACCAAAGTGCTCATGTGGGACTTTTGGTTTCCACCATCTTACTCATGGGCGGCTCTGACTAGACCGTGTTCCTGCCACTAAGGCTTTGGCTGTATGATGACCAACTTAAACTCCGCTGTGGACTCGAATGGTTTCTTTCACAGAATAGCGTTTGCGTTTTTGAGATTGCTCTTGATCAAGGGCTTTTCCTTGCTAATATGCTTGGTACACTGACTCAGCCCCTTTCTGGTCACGGCGCAGACCTGAGTACGAGTCATAGAGGCGCTCGAGGCCAAGTTACCTCTTTGCAGGCAATAAATCAGGTTTCACGATCCCAGAGTAGCGTTGAGCATGCGTCGTCTCCTTAGCACTAACGGTAAATTTGTGCCATTTCTATTGGCGCCTCACAACAAGCCTGACCTTCATCGAGCCCGGGCCAAGGACAGACTTCCATAGCTTCTTCGGCAATCAACTTGGTATCAGATCTCCCGATTATTTTCAGCTATCTTCACTGAGAACCTCCTGACAAGATTATGCTTGATCACCGAAGCCTTACGTACCTTGAGACTTACAGACATAGCTTCAGGGAAGCCATCTATGACTACGACACTGTTTATTTAGCATCGCAGTCTTAACTTCTGTTAACATACTCACTACGACTAGCTGGCCGTAACACTTGGCGGCTGCTTTGCGCTTGTTTAGTATAACCCGGAGATTGTGTCGTCCTGGGAGGGTTCCGAATTCCCGGCGCCGGAGTTATCGAAACCTGCGGCATTATAGTAGAATATGCGATACCGTTTATCGTCCTTCCTAGCAGGGGTAATTAGCGTTGGTACTACCCGGTACTCTTCGGTTGAATAGGAATTCCTGGAGCCCGATCTTTTCCGTGCGCATCTGGACCAAGAGTGCGCTTTGGCGTTTACTAAGGCCTTCGTAGAGTCCGAGGACCTTCTTCGTCGGCTTGGGCGTGAGACGGAACGATGTTCTCCCTCGCGTCTCGGTTTCCCAATTGGTTTGCCACGCGTGTGGGACTGTTTATGCGACCATGTCTTGACTGTCGACCTGAGTTGAACAGGGCTCTCGGCTTGTCTGCCCTGGAACCTGTCTGTCTGTCTGGCTCCATCCCGTCGCCTTCTTGGACGCGATGTCTGCTGCTTCGTTGCCCTGGATGCCGACGTGGCTGGCACCCACCGGAGCTCGACTTTGAGTCCCTGCTCTCGGAGGCTTGTGTCTTTTCTGCGATGGTCTTGAGAAGGTATGCGCCGGACTCCCTTTGGTTCGGCTGACGATCTAATGGCGGCCTGGTTGTCGGTGTGTATGAAGACTTTGCTTCGGTGGTTTCCCTTTTCCTTGTCTCCTGCGCCATCTCGAGGCAGAACGATGCCCTGCAGCTCTCCCGCGTAGACTGTCGATGTCGTGTCGTCCCCATGTGAGATTTCCTAGTTTTCTGTGTGGTTGTGCAGACTGCTGCCGCCCCGATCTGACCGTCGATGCCCTGCCGTCAGTATAAATGTGTACTGCGTTGGTGTTCTATTCCAGACATTGTTTATGTTCTTTTTCAGCCTGCTTCGTGCTTTTGGCGATGTGGATGCGCGGTCCTTGTTACCACGGGCGTGACGAAGGGCGGTATGTGCTTATGTTGTTCGCTAATTGCGTTTTGTCTATCGTTTAGTCGATTTCTTACTGTTTATCTCGGGCTTATTTTCTTTCCTTTGCGTGCGGTGACTTTGGCTATGCCTACTCAGCTGATGGTGTCGATTTTGTGTTTCTATATCTGTTGTTCGATTGGCACGAGATGTATCTCTATATTTAGTGCTGGAAATGACGTTGCTCTGTATGCTCCGCATATTGCCCTAGCTGTTCTGGCTTGGAGCCTCTGCAGTCTATGTAATGTTCTCTTCGTCTAGCCCATCTCTTCCCATCCGTTGTTGGACCACAGCCAGCATGCGTACATCTGTGGTATTGCGACTCCCTTGTAAATCGTCCTCATCTCTCTCGTCATCACGCCCCACGTGGAGCTGAGCAGCACTACTTGACTTCACGCCCTCCGCAGTCAGAGAACGCATCGCATGAGAATATTCTCGCAACCTTCGAAGAATTTTCCGTACCCGACGCACCGTTGACCGGCCTTGTCCTTAAGCGCGTTTTCGAGGTTGGCAAAGAGACTATTTCGATTCAATTTGAGAAGGCGAGTATTTGCCATCGATGCCGAAACCCACTAGAGGTTCTCCAGCCTTCGAGTCCTTCGTTGCCTGAAGCGGGCCTTTCACGGTCACCGGGGAGGCGTAAACCGCGCTTCTCAGAAGCCGAAGATCGACTTTTGCGCCACTTGAAAGAGGAAAAAAACCTTTCGTGGAAGGCTATATACCGCGAGTTTTCTCGCCGATTCCAGGGTCGAAGTATGCAAACATTCCGAGTTCATTACAGTAAGAAGCTAAAGCATTGAATTGAATCTGGGTTTTGCCTCTTCATCATTCTTCAAGGTGTTCTAAAACTCTTGTGATGTCTGCCCGCTGTGATTCGTGAACGTCATTATAGGCAGTAGATGGCGTGCACCTTATCCAAAGTAGTTCACGATTGAGCTGAACCTCTCCAAGAAGAATAGTCGTCTACATTTTCCAGCCAGTGTTGAGACCAAATGAGTGTGCCATCAAATAAGCTTGCGATAGCGTTAAGATACGAAAGAATCGACAAGGATACTAAGACGCACCGCCTGCCGTAACTGGAATGCCCATGTTTGTTTTCGACAGCAACGCCGTCTGACCGCCTACGGGATCTTGCGCTTGCGAAAAGACAATTCACAGCTTGTCTCACCGCCTGCTCAAATAGTATCCGCTTCATCACCCAGTACTTCTCTTTGGGCTTGCTCACCGCCTGCTGATTAGAGCGGTGAACGCCAGGGATCTTTTACACCGCTTGCCAACTTTGCAGCGTCGCCATGAGCTTCACTCCACCATAGTACCTAACGGCTTTGCTATCATGCCAAGAGGCTCGACCGCCAATACCAAACCTTGTTTCATCCATGTACATGTGCTGCTCAGTCCACCATCGTCTACCAAGGTCGACGAAAAGCTAGAGTGAACAGTTTCTGGGTTACTACTATGGACAGGCAGAACAAAGTACTTTACGGGGTTCGAAGACTACAGGGTTGCCCAAACACCTTTTAAGGGCGGGGCACTACTTACATTTGCTGCGCAGTACACCGTCTACTGGAAATATAGTAGCGGCTGCTCTTCATCATCCTATCGAGTGCTGCAAGGCGACAGTACATTGGTCTCCAGCTTTTTTTCCAAGTCTGCCAAATTCGCGGATATGTTGGAAATAATCCGGAATAATGCCTGATTAGCTAGTGCCCCACACTCGTATGTACCGTCGCCTTACAGCACTCAATGGAAAACTTGACAGCCACGCGGCTAACTCTATGAGTCTATGCGTCTGCTGCTATACTATTCCGTCCGACGACGCGAGCTCTAGCCTTGCTTGGATTCACTCACTCATCCTCTTTCACGGAGCATCCTTAGACGGCAGCCAAGGCTTACACTCCGCTTTTGGAACTATAATATGGGAGATCTTTCGCTCGTTCGGTGGTCCAATGCCTAGTGCGAGGAAATGCGCGAGATGTGCTAGCAGATCTGCCGCCGTCAGGTTATCCAGTCGAGACACTGCGAGCAAGTCGAGGGATGGGGCGCCGGCGCCGTAAATGTACTCCCTCGTATAGCGTAGAAGCCTGGCGAGACAAGTGACCGAGAAGAGGCAACAGGGAAGCACGCGCTCAACCCGTTTGGTCACCGTTATAGGAGAACCCATTGCTGAGCACTATACAGTATGTCCCAGCTTATACAAAGAGAAAGAAGGTAGCATCGCAGAGACCTAGGCGTCCGGGGTATCCTCTTACGTACATACCGTAGTAAGCAACCTCTTATAGAATTATGTTTAACACTATCATCCTTAGGTCATCTATAAATGATATTCATTCCCATATATACTTCGTAACTATCTGCAGCCTGCAGGTCCGATTTAGTACTACCAGATGGGTAAGAAGAGGACATAACGCCGAACTTTCAAACCCTCACCCCCTTGCGTGCCCACTGGTGGATGTGGGAGCCACGAAAGCCTAGGATGGGTAGCTGTGTGATTTGTTGTGGTAACGATCCTGCATAGGCATCGAACTCCATGCATCTAGCGCATCAGGTAAGGAGCTAATTTATATCTACAACAGGATAGCTAGCCAGGAAACGAAACTTTCCGGACCTCTGAGACCTTAAGTCGCTAAGGATAATAAGTTGCGGTACGTAAAAACCAAGTCATACTGTTGGTGTTCCTATCACAGGGTAGCTGGTTCGAATCGTGGTTCGAGGAGAGGTCATTTGAACTATATAAACTTTTGCGCAAGGTGTAAAAAGCAGGTTCCAACCGTAGGGTGGGCAGGCCGCGATTCATATAAGTATGGTTTGTAAGTGGCTCTGCCCGGGCCCCTGCCTTGAGGTCGAATTGCATCCCAATCCTACACATACGTAAGATGAACTACATCTCGTTAACAAGCTCATTGGCAATTCGCAAGATTGTAGATAGAGGGAGGGGAGAGGGTTCACCTTAAGCGCACCTTCACCTGTAAGACTGTGATAAACTGCCCATAGTATAGGGAATGGAGGTGTCGCATTTACGCTTTCTATTCTTTTAGCCAACGAATCTCAGTAGCCTTGAGGGATTGTTCCCTCGACAGGCACCAACGACTAGCCGAAAACGAACATGGCAATACCGTACAGATGCTCCATAAAGGCACAGCTCGGGCTGGTCAACACTGCACCAAACCAACTCACTGCGTGCTATGGACGGTTCATGCGAGATTGCAAATATTGCTAACTTTCAATCCCTCAGATTGGACGAATAAGTGAATTGTACATTATCCAACATGCCCAGAATCCTCCACTATCTTACCGTCCCCCGAGAAGTACCCCATCGTCTTAATATCTATTCGTTGACTTCACTACTGAGTCGCTGCCCTTTAGAGCCTTCCTCGTCCGTCTGCGCTTGTTCGGCACAAGTTGCGCGAGTGGGGGGCGACCTGGCTTCACAGACTGCGCCCTTTCGAAGTCGATCAGCATGATGCCCTTGACCTCCTTACTGAATAGCATATTTTCCCTCTTCGCGTCATGGTGCTCAACACCCAGAGCACGGATTTCGTTCAATGACCGCGTTTTCATGGCTTCTAGGTCTTCAACTCCACAGTCCGTGCGCTTCATCTCGTAGAGATCCTGTCCTCCCCACGACAGAAATGACATGTGCACTATATAAACTCGGTGGTCATAGAAATAAGTTCTGTTGATCGTTCGAAGGTCGATAGATCCGAGGAATACCGGTACGTATACGCCCTGAATAACTCGTAGACGCTTGTAAAACGCTGCCTCGCGCTAAAGGTCCTCAATAAATGCCTCTACTGTACCCTTGCTGACAAAGGTGTAGCCATACGCAAGCAAGCTCACTTTGAACAAGACTCCACGAGCACCGCTCTGTCGTAAGGACACGATACCATAATCCAAGGACCGCTCGAGCTGTTCTTGGAGAAGCCTTAGAAATTCAGTCCGGTCGATTGGATGCTGAGCATTTGCACGTTGTCGACCAAGGCAGTGGCCGCGGTCATTGGCAGGCTTCCTGCAGTGGAGCAACTTGTTCGGGCACGCGGAGTCGGTCACACCGCCTCCGACAAGGCCTAACAAGCACTTTTGGGTGCAGTATGGCGTGTGTTTGAAGTGGCTCTCTCCTCCGTCTTCATCGCCTCGCGGCCGACGCGCCAGGACTCGCTTACTGCGTCGCTTCGCCTGACTGCCTTGACCCGCCTGGCTTTGAGAGTCCTTTCCGCGTGCTCGCCGTTCCGTAGGAGTGGGTGTGTCTGGCACGTCGCGCCTCGGCTCCTCATCGGAAGATTCGTTCGGGTCCCTTCTCATTTGCTCCGTCGTACGCCCGTCCCTCATAAGTCCTCGCCTCTTCCCTCGGAGCAAATAGGGAGATCTGTCGACGTTCTTGTACGCCTTTGGTTCGTAGCCTGGCGAGCTGTCTGGTGGATGCCTTTCTTCGTCAGGGATTGATCGCAGCGTCGTCTCGAAGTCCTCCCCCCACATCTTTAACTTGTTGATGGCTCGATGCCGCTCCTCCTGGCTATGCAGCCGTCTCTCGCTTGGCATGCTAAGGGCTATTAGACTGAAGGCTAAGTATTGAGTAACTGCCGTATAGAGGTGGGCGTGCTTGGGGTGGGCTTCTACCTCTGCAGAGGGCTCTGCTAGATAGTATAATAACGTCCCGGGCTCGCGCTAGTCGATTTTTAGGAACACGATTGCCTCACCCGTTGTTAATAGGCCGTGCTTGAGTCCGCTTTTGATTATGTAGTAATAGGTCTGTGTGATTGCGGTTATAGTGAGTCTCTCTGCGTAATACTGGAATCGCGCGTTTAGGTCGACCGATGTTGGGATCGTTTTACGATTAATTATTTCCTGATGTATATTTATCGAGCGCAGACCGAGGCGGAGATGTGGTGTAGTAAGTTTATGCGGTGGTTTATATTCGGAAACGTAAAGCATCGATCGGGTGCTTGAGTCGCCGTCGACGTCTTCGGTTCGATAGACGCAGATTTGATCGGCCCGTAGCTGTTGGAGGTCGACTTTATGATCGTGCGGTGTGGAGGGGGGCGTCGATGGGAGGTTGCGTTCCACGACCTCCGGAGCTACGTCGCTGAGCGCATGCGGGTGGTTCTCGAAGACGATTCCATTGCCTAGATCGAACACAGTCTTGACTGCTTCTACCTTTCTGAGCTCGTCCAAAATTGCTCTAACGGGGTCCTCGACGCTATTGTGCAGAAAGTACTCGAGGGCCTTCTCGTCAGTGATCTTGCGCTTCGCGATCCTACTTCCTAGCCCGGAAAGAAACGACGGGGTCTCGAAACAGCGTCTATCGGCAGGGAAAGTATCGTAAAGGGTGCCGAAGACGATGCTCTGTTGGTGCAGGAAGTCGGACCATGGCCGTAGAATGGTGGGACACAACTTGTTACGCGGATTTGTGATGGAGCCCCTGGAAGTCAGTCTGCGGTCCGTCTCGACTGTAAAGTTGGCGAAAACGAGGGAATGGCAGGCAGCGATGTATTCATCGAGTGACGTATGCTGGGTTTGCTGTTCTGCAGTGTCGGCGCGTTCTCGTTCTCTGTCAGCGCGTTCTCTTTCTTGTTGTCGCTCTCTTTCTGCCGCCACGGCGCGTTCTCGTTCTTTCTCAGCTCGTTATTCTGCTAGTTGCAGACGCTTGGCCAGCTCCTCAGCGTCTGTTGTCCTACTCATGATATCTGTGGTGGATGTGGTTGATAAGGCGAAGGTTCGAGGATTGTGTTCAGTGAACTACGGTACTAAAGAAATCCGATCAGCCAATAGGATGCATCTTACTGTGTCGCTGGGCAACTGATTTGATAGAAAGCGTCGACTTGCGTGCGCCCCGCAGGAAAGACCGTGTGGAGTTCTGTTGACGCACAAGCCACATTCCCCGTCGATCCTACTTGACTACAGCATGGTCTTTTAGCCTTCTTAGATCCGTCAGCTCCTCGCTGGTATGGAATGAATCAAGGTGTTTCTTCGGATTGGGCTACATGGTCTCTGAGGACCCTGAAATCACTATCATTCACTTCATAGAGACTCCGCTGGGGCAATTATGCTAGTCAATGGCCAGTATGTCTCGACTAATGACAGAGGGGAGGGTGGCCCGTCTTGCCAGCGGTTTTGGTGAGGATTCCCCCTGCATAGAGCTTGCCAGTGAGCGGACCGGGTCAACATCGATGCCTCGGAATCAACCTTGAAGCGGTAGGAGACCAACAAAACATGTCATTCGATGTACAACTAAAGACAACTTTGATGATCGAAGGCGCGAACGGTTTCCGACTATGTAAGTGGTTGAAGAGAACGGCAAACGGTCTGGTCGGCGTCAGGTGACATAAGGAGAGCGGAACACCAAAAGTACGCATCGGGTAGGGCGATGGATTACTCCATAGCTGTATGTAGCAATATGGGCTTTATTGTAAGTACATTCCTCCGCCGGACAGCTACATTGTCGCACTCAACCGCTGCTTACGCTAGATTGACCTTCAACGACGCTTCGAGATCTTCTTTCCGTGTAGTCTAGCGGCGATCTTGCTACCGGGACAGGGTAAGTCGCTTTCTTCCAAATCTTAGCCCAGGGGGTAGCCTTGGAGGATCATAGGTTGATTGAACATACCAACTCAGCTCTGGACCTGGGGAACTCGGGCTTTTCGGAAGACGTGTACTCATAGAGCCTGCTTTTGAAGCGGACTTGGACGTACACGTCGGCTCCATATCGTCGTCGTATCTGCTCACAACGCCACATGATATTTTTGACCGCTTTGTCGCAGTTCTCGTTGGTTCTGTCCCTTTTCTTTGGTGGCTGCTGACGAAAAGTCATGATGATCTGTTGGATAATACAGACTGCGACAAGCACCGGCCAAAGTCTATGCACGCGAGTGAAGCAGCGACTCTATCGTGCTGCGGCAGTAAGATTGAGGTTTCCGGTACAGTTTGTACAGTACAGTACTGTACTGCATACATAGTACTATACAATACCATAAAATGACAAGTAAGTTGTCGTTTTGCTCTTTCCAATGCATCCCTTTTCAAACAAACACATCACACGAACGTATGAGGCATAGGCGGCAGTGGAGTCGCCTTTGAGCCTATTCTGCGGTCGTTGGTTTCCTGGGCTTTTGTCACAGCTATCTCGCGAGCGCAGCCAGATTGGCGTTCATTCCATCTGCCTATGGGAAATTTGGACGCGGGCAAGCCTGACTGTCGAGTCCCGAAAGCTATTCGAGAGGTTGACCTCGAAGCCAAAACCGTGGGCTCAGGACAAGAGGCACGTACCAGACAGGGGTCAGCGCTTTGTTGATGAACGGGGAGGCATACGGCTCTTGGCTTTAGAAACATCGAGCGTGTGAGCAGAAGAGGGAGCAACACATGCTCACAACTTTATGCGGCTGCTGATATTGCTAACTAGATTCATATCTGTCCGCTCATGCTATATACGCAGAAGACTGCCTCGGCATGCCTGCTCACGCAAAGATGTCGCCTAAGTAAAGCTGCTTGCGCAGGATTCCGCTCAAGCAGAGCCGCCCACGCGTAAAATGTCTCAAGCAGAGTCGCTTGCGCAGGAATGTGCTTAAGCACACAACCGCTTAGGCAGCAATCCGCGCAAGCAAAGCCGCACAAGCAAAGCCGCACAAGCAAAGCCGCACAAGCAAAGCCGCACAAGCGGGAGTCTGCTTGAGCAGGTTCCCTACGAGAGTGGCCTGACCTGCATGGAGGAACCCATGTCCCACCTGCTGTTGCTAGGGTTCATCAGCACTTCTTCTCGAAACAGTGTTCACTGTGCAGCGGCAGTTGTAGATCACATCCACCAACTGTCCTCGATCGATGCAGCAGTCAGGAAGTGAGCTGGCCAAGTGAGAGACACTCAATGTATTGCTTTGTGCTAACTTCTTTCCTGCCATCCGAGATATTCATAATCCTGCCAAGTCCATGTTAGGCAGGGTTCCAGCGCGCCCAGAGTGAAATTAGAAGCGCTGGTTGATCTTCCTATTAGCTGATTATGACTGCGTTCGCTCGTTAGTTCATCTTGCAAGCACTCACGTTATCGGTGCTGTCCTTGATTACAGCTACGTAGCATGTGGACTTTGAGCTTCCTCTCTGCGCTGATCACCCTCTGGGTGGTAGACTAGGAGTACCTATGTATGGTGGGCGATAGGGGGCACTGTTGCAAAACCCCCTTGCCATTTCGTTTTGGGTTTAGATCATACTTATCCTAGTCGTCCGGTACTTAGAGATGCAATAAAAGATGTACTGCGGGATAGTAGCGGGATCGCACGGGGCGGGTTACTAGCAAACTCTTTGCGATATACCTTAACTAAAATGATGGGCTAGGTAGGTACTATTACTATATAAATGCTAACTACTAATTGACCAGAGTACGCTCCTAACAGTATAGATCACGACCTAAAATCCCCTTGGTTTATCTCTCTCATAATAGTAGATCCTTTCTCACAACAACGGAAATAATTCTTCCATCATAGTATTCTTGAGAGACATGGTTCGAATCATCAGTGCACGGTGAGGCGTGGCTTAGTGAGTGGCCTGCCGCAGTAATACGCTACGGATCCGCAGCGAATTCGCAACGCCGCAATCAAGGCGGGTGGCCTGTTGACTTAATCCGCCACGGGCAAGCTTACAGCGAAGATCACCGTATGTTCAGGAGATCAACTTTCGAACTCAGGACTGTTAACCTACCATCCGACAGAAGAAAAACAAGTCGGAAAAAAACTCCGCCTCGTGACTCACCACGCAGTTTCCCGTGCCGGAAATACTTCACACGCGCCACCAAGGCCCCCGGCCATGAGTATGCCTCTCAAAATCAATGTAGACTCTGTCTGGCCATGCGCGAAGGTTGTCACGATGGTTTTAATGGCGTAGACACGGGTGCTGCATGCCGGGACTGCGCAAAGACCGGCCACACATGCCTATCCAAAGCCCAGCCCTCGTGAGGGCACGTAGGGATGATTTCAGTATATTTAATCAAAGCTGAAGTGGACAGAACTTTGAGCGGGGCTTCCGCGGGGGGAGAACGCTCATGTGGTCCTCCGCGGAATCGGCGCGGTGAGTCGTGGCAGAATCCGGGCTTTCAGCCCGGATCCACTAATCGGGTCTAGCCTGTAACATCTCCTGCTATGTCACTTCTAGTGGCCTCTATGGCAGGCTATAGAGGTCACTGTTGCAAAACCCCAAATTCTTTGCAAAAATTCTGAATTAGGTTAGGGTGCTGATCGACCAGCCCCGCAGTACATCAACCTTTGTACCTCAGCTTGGTTTTCGCGACGAGGACAATACCTTTTTGACAGAAGCGAGTCCGCTGCGAACCAGCAAATCGTAATCCAATTCAGTACGAAAGCCGAGAACATAGCAATAGGAGGCAGGTAATGCATCAGGAACCGACTTTACTCAATTATCCTCATCATCTTGTTTCCCCTCTTCGTCGTCATCTTCCTCTGCCTTTTTAAGTTGCTACTACTATATCAACGTTCCTATTCGCATTTCTGAACTATCCAGACTTACGGCGCAGAGCCGAACAGCCAAGGAGATAATTTCTAAAGCTATCGTTCTTCTCTCCTCAAGGCTCTGCTCAGCAATTTCACCGAAAGAAGCCGGAGAGGCCACTGGAAGTGACATAGCAGGAGATGTTACAGGCTAGACCCGATTAGTGGATCCGGGCTGAAAGCCCGGATTCTGCCACGACTCACCGCGCCGATTCCGCGGAGGACCACATGAGCGTTCTCCCCCCGCGGAAGCCCCGCTCAAAGTTCTGTCCACTTCAGCTTTGATTAAATATACTGAAATCATCCCTACGTGCCCTCACGAGGGCTGGGCTTTGGATAGGCATGTGTGGCCGGTCTTTGCGCAGTCCCGGCATGCAGCACCCGTGTCTACGCCATTAAAACCATCGTGACAACCTTCGCGCATGGCCAGACAGAGTCTACATTGATTTTGAGAGGCATACTCATGGCCGGGGGCCTTGGTGGCGCGTGTGAAGTATTTCCGGCACGGGAAACTGCGTGGTGAGTCACGAGGCGGAGTTTTTTTCCGACTTGTTTTTCTTCTGTCGGATGGTAGGTTAACAGTCCTGAGTTCGAAAGTTGATCTCCTGAACATACGGTGATCTTCGCTGTAAGCTTGCCCGTGGCGGATTAAGTCAACAGGCCACCCGCCTTGATTGCGGCGTTGCGAATTCGCTGCGGATCCGTAGCGTATTACTGCGGCAGGCCACTCACCAAGCCACGCCTCACCGTGCACTGATGATTCGAACCATGTCTCTCAAGAATACTATGATGGAAGAATTATTTCCGTTGTTGTGAGAAAGGATCTACTATTATGAGAGAGATAAACCAAGGGGATTTTAGGTCGTGATCTATACTGTTAGGAGCGTGCTCTGGTCAATTGGTAGTTAGCATTCATGTGGCAATGGCACCTACCTAGCCCATCATTTCTGTTGAGGTATATCGCATGGGGTTTGCTGGTGACCCGCCCCGTGCGATCCCGCTGCTATCCCGCAGTACATCTTTCACTGCATCTCTAAGTACCGGACGACTAGGATGAGTATGATCTAAACCCAAAACGAAATGGCAAGGGGGTTTTGCAACAGTGCCCCCTATCGCCCACCGTACCTATCCCAGTGCACTCGTTACAATGATCGTCACACTATGCCTAGGGGGACCCTATGGTCTTACACAAGCATGACTAAGTTTGCCAAGAATTTGCCGATATAGGGGGTCTTCATTGCACTACAAAGATAGTCGGGATACAGTATTCCGATAGCCACTCATTCCTCATTTTCATCAATACGTTCATTCCATTGACCCCCACCTACCAATCGTGTCCCGACACCATTTTCTCCCCATCCGAAGTGCCAGTTTGGTGATACCATCGGGAACCGGGGCTTTCAGCGACATCAGCCAACCTGACAAATCAAGCTAATCAAGTGTTATTGCAAAAGAACAGCGACATGCGCAGCTGAGTGCATCTCTAGTCCGGAAACATTGCGCAAAGAGCATAGAACTTATCAGCATGGCGCTTACGAGGAGTTGCATTAGGGCTTTGCAATACGCGTAGTGTAAGGTGGGGTGCAGTGGAAGGGCAACAGGCAAGAGAGGAACAACTGCAGGCGATTAAACATGCCACAGGGCAATGGCTGAGACAATGATTTATTCCGAGTAGTCGGTGAGGAGATCAGCATGTCCGACTGGATAGTAGGTCTGGCTAAGGGTTTGTCGTGAAAAAGGTAAGACAAAGGCTGCTTGGGGGGTCAAGCCTCTTGGCTCAAAAGTGAAGGGGGCGTGGGTGGCCAGAGCAAAGCTCCTGAGGACACTGCGCAATTCGGTAAGTGGTGTAGAAAGCCCCTTACGGGTACCCGCTCGATCCGTAGGCGGTGGACAAGCGCCAACCGTAGCACTGGGGTGTGAGACTGGTGCTTCGCGTGAACCAGTCTGCGACTCGGGTGTTTGATCTTGTGAGCAAGCGGTGAGATTTCCCGTGGAGTCGCCACTTGGACGGTGCGGATCCAGGAAGGCGGTGTCATGCTGAGTGCAGGGTTCCACGGTGAGTCGTAACGGTGGGGATGCTGAGCGTCTAGATAGGAAGGTGGTGTGACTGACGGGGTCTCGGATCAAGCACGGACATTCCATTCAGTCAGGCAGGCGGTATGGAGCCCGGCACATCAAGGGCCATTTTAGGCAGGCGGTGAACTTGATTACTCACTTCCCTGTATTCGGCCTCGGCATCACCTCAAGAGATGAAGCTTATTCAACGAGCAAATGCTGAAAGCAGAGTCGAAGAAGGCCGGGGACACATGTACTGCCATGCGGTACCCAATGAGAAACGCTTTGTCCTGAACGCGAGGCCCTTAGTAGATCTGCCAGTAATGAAATTCCAGGCCTCCTGAAGGCTCATATCTGGAAGTGTGTAGAGGTGTTGTCGTAATGCACGACGTATACTAGACGCCAAGCACATCTTTATCAGAGCGATGAGCTCGATGTGCAAGTCACGTGATCTATGGCAAAGATCTCTGTGCAAACAGACAAATCCCAATGTCTCTTAGTATGAACTCAAATCATTTCTCGAAAGTCTCGAGTCCTACATTTTCGACCCGTTACGATCGAAGCCCTCATGTTTGGTATCTCATAAGTATACTATTGTACCAATGATACTTTATGTATTGTTCTCACAGCAGTCGTCGGCTTTTCGTAGTCCATATGTATACGGGAGACTGCACATGTTCGCTGAGGACCTAGAACAGTCTTGACGCTAACATCCGCTACAGGCCCATGTTTCCCGGCCCAGCTCAAGCAGTGAACAGCTATTGCGATTTCGGCCAAGGTCAAAGATGTAAGACAGTCAGGAGCACTTTGGTACAAGATCAACGATAGAATCGAATCGAGTCCTGAGCACGCACCGTCGAGCGGGACAGTACAGCAGCAAGCGCATTGACTGATGTCGGCCATATGCGAGGCAGTAGAGGCGTTGACACCCATAGACAAGCCCCCACGAGATGCTAAGAGATGATGGACGGTCGATCTCACCCAGCTACGGCAGATTCGCACTGGCTGGAAGAATCGAGCGTGGGGAAGAGAAGGCCTAGCACCAGTCAACCGGACCCTAGAAGAACGCACGTTGTAGTATCACGTGGCCAGGATTTTCAGCATTGCAAGTCGAAGTACCCTAGCTCAAATGGTCGACTGTGTGTCCGGTAAATAGTTAGCAGAGGTTTAAGCTTCGGCTGAAACCATAGTATGCTGCGCCCGACTGCTGTAGGTAGTTAAGTCAAAATGCGAATTAAACAAGATCAGCCAACTTGACGACTTACAGTAAGCTAACCAAGTGTGTGGCGGAAGAGCAGCGACTTGTGCAGCTGAGTGCATCTCTTGTCTAGAAACTTTACAGAAAGAGTACAGAACCTACTGGCATGGCGCTCCCAAGTGGTTGCATGGGGCTTCACAATACGCGTAGTGTAAGGTGGGTTGCAGTAGAATGGCAGCGGGCGAGAGAGGGACTGTTGCATTGTTGCGAGTTATTGAGAGATTACTAGCAGACGGTCAGCTGTGCCACAGAGTGTGACTGAGAAGATGTTTTAGTTCGAGTAAGCGCTGAACAGGTTAGCCCGTCTGACCAGGAGATGAGGTTTGTAATGTAGGTTAAACATAGGCTGCTCAGGGAAGGCGGCGTGGTTGGCCAGAGCAAAGCTATGGGATGCCACCTGGTCAGTAGGCGGTGAACGAGTTCGACGCAAAGCCCTGGGCGGTGAAGCTGGTAGAACTCAAGTCGGCGATGTTTTGGGCAAGCGGTGGAGCAGGCGGTGAAAATCTCACCTAGAGGATGCAGTATCAGGAAGGCGGTGTTATCATGCAGTCCGGGCTTTATGTGGGGGTTCACCCTCTCTATTGAACTTTGTGGTAAAAAGCTCGAGCATTCTATGCTGCTTTGAGCAGGCGGTGTGATAGAGTGCATCACTTGGCCATCTTGGGCAGGCGGTGATCACGAACAGCCTTCCCCCTGACCCCGTACTTGGCATCGAATCGTTATCAGGCGATAAAGCAGCACAGACGCTCCACTGAAATCGGCTCAAGCGCAGTGAAAAAGAACGGGATACCCTCGCGTTTCCAAAACCAATCGGGCCAGGGTTGCCCAAACACCTGTTAAGGGCTGGACACTGCTTACCTTTGATCTACTGCAAGCCAGCAAACTACCGCAAGGGAAATAGCCGCCCTTATTTTGAATCATTGTGCCACTGCTGACTAGAATGAAGATTTGTCACGCAGCCTCATGAAAGCCACTCACGAGTCTCTGATTGCACACACCACTAATGATGCGAATTCTCGATCATCTTTTATGTAATACGATGTCTATGCGACTTCACGAGGACTTCAGAAACCACGATACACTGGAATGTGGCACAGAAGTGGCTCAGGCAATGTAAGCCTGGAATGCCGGACTGCCTCTGGTGGGGCTTGGCAACGACGAAAGGGGTTCGTTCACCCATTGCCATTCGATGCCAAGGTCGTTACATGATCGTTACATGATCACTGATGTGAGATCGAGAATGAAGCTGGCCAAAGGAGTAATGGAGGAACTTGTTGACATCTGCGATGACATGATCTGCACTCTGCTCATCTGATGCGTTCCTCGACCCTGGAGGGCTTACACTGCCAATCTCCATCCTGTGCTTTCCAATCCGCATTGACCTCCTTTTGGATTTTGGTGTTTTGGGTAATCCGAAAAATCTTTCGAAGGCTTGTTTTCCTGGCGAATTCCGCGTGGAAGCAAGCCTCGTGTTGCTTGGGAGCTGACCGAGCCAGTTTAAGGGAGTGCTTCTCCTCCCAGATAGTCTGTCTCCATCCAAAAACATATAGAAGCTCTCAACAGCGATATTTCCCGGTTCAGAGTCAAACTCTATAGAGCAGCTAGCAGGAATCCGGCCCCTGCGAGACCGGCGGAGGGCTGGAGTTGGAGGAGATGGGGATGGAAAAGCTGAGGTTGAAGGGCCTGGAGATGGAGGGGCTGTCAGGGAGATGAAGACTCATTATCAGAAGCGACGACCTCTCGAGGCGCAGTCGATGATACGCTACTGGTCGAGAAGCGTTGAGCAATGGACTACCGCTTTAGCTTCGTGCCTTGAATCGCCCAGATGTTGGCTGACGCTAGGGACTGCTGATGGCCTAGGGAGATTTCGTCCAGGATTCGACCGATGCCAGTAGGCGTAACGCTGTATCGGCTCTCTCGAGACGTCACAGACGATGACAATACCGGAGAAAGCAGGTCGTGTTCAGTCGACTGCATCATGAAGTCAGACAATCTACACAGTCATGACAACGTCGGAGCCCTCTTGGGTTTGCTCGTTGCTAGCTGACGGCGGTCGAAAAGATGTCATCCGAGCTGGAATGGTGTCTCCCAGCGAAGTTCTTGGCAAAATGATTTGTTATTTTTGCCTGAGGGCGAGATGTTGTCTCCGCTGTTGTCCTCGGCGTATATGCAACGTCATCAACGATCGGCTGGGAACTTCCATGCGCTTGCCCAACTCCACTCGAGAGGCACATCAACTGACTCTGTTACAAAGAGGATACAGGACGAGCTGTCTAAGGATTACGGCATCTGGCATACAACATTCTTTGAATTAGGAGGAAGTGGGCAATAATCGTTGAGCCCCTTCACTCAGCCATTGCGGCTGCCAACAAATCCACTGGTTTCACATGGCTGCTGGGCATACTCTGTGTCGTCGTACGCCATCTATGTGAGATGAAATGGACCAGTCGCTTTGTCTGCCACTCACTGAAATCTAGTTGAGAGAGAGCTCAGGAAGAGAGTCTTTGAGCGGCGCTCAGTAACCTGACGTTGTAAACAGATCTCTGCGAACAGGCTGGCAAGTACACCGAGTTTGCCAGCAGTACTTAATTATCCTAGTATACCGTGCTTACTCTTGGATAGGTAAATAGTCTTTCGCTCCTCATAAATCTTCTGTGACCTTCGTCGCCGACCTGTCGCTTCTTTACGCAAGTCTTTGCAGCTGAACGGGCAAGTGTCTCCCATGGCGTAGCTAGGATGTCAAATCTGCCGTCTTACCACAGCTGCTTTGGAGACTGCAAAGGGATGCTGGCGGTCGAAGCCCCTGAAATACATTCTGCACGACCGCATAGCAGAGCCTTGTTTACGGCTGATACGGAACAAGGCTAGATCGTCCAAGCATGTCTCCCAAAGATTGATACCGCACCTAATCTATCAAAAGGATGGCACGTATGAGTCTGGCAGACACTCCGAAATGGCGGCACTCTATACTCATACTGAAGCTTGGGCAACAAAATTGAAAAAAGTTAAGAAAAGAAAACCGAACATAAGGGTGAAGGCACCTCTATGAATGATTGATGAAGTCGTCCCCACCACTCTAGGCCGCTCAACTTAGGGTGATGTAGAAAGCAAGAAGCAAGTTCTCCATCATATCACGATCTGTTGGTTTGATAAAGTAATTAAGCTTGAGGGATGGAGCCATGTCCTTGCGGGCATGCACGAGTGACCTGGAATGGTGGCATCACCTCTAATGACTACGGTTGTGTCAGATCTTCCGCGTCCTGGTGATATCTGCCAGAATAATAAGTGTGCGCAGATATTTCCAGCTCTTATCATGACATCTACCTCCTTCTGCAGCGATTGGGATTGACTCGATCCAAGGTCAATCCTAGATTTTGCAACTATGTGATCGGTTAGGCCGAGGCCATTGGCAGAGTTCGTCGACAGTTCTGTAGCCGAAACATACCCAAGTTGGTAAGGCGCAAGTAACATGGTTTGGTCTCGATCAGCTAAAATTCCTTGCTGAATCACTGTTGAAATCCCATACAGAGTCGTCAAGCAATAGAATACATCATGGCCTGAATCGGTTCTACGTCCAGGGATTTTGTACCGCCATGTCATCTGGCAAGATTGTCGAGCCATGCAATCGTTGCAGTCTCAACGGCAAAGTCGCTGCCAAATCGACCCCAGCATATTCGATTCTGCGACTGCAAGTACATCTCCTCTTTGGTCGTTTGAGCTTTGCATCGGCCCGAAATTGCGTCCTTCTGGGAGGCCTCCTACCCGGTCCGTCCAGGATACACAGCCAGCACAAACATTCAAAACACACATCCAGCACAAACATCCGGCACATACACTCAGAACACACACCAGCACAAACATCCGGCACAAACATCCGGCACAAAATCCACATACACTCAGAACACACACCCAGCACAAAAAAAAAACATCCAGCACAAACATCCGGCACAAACATCCGGCACATACACTCAGAACACACTCAGCACAAACACCAGCACAAACACCCACAAACATCCGCACAAAATGCACAAACATCCGCACAACATCCGGCACAAACATCCGGCACAACATCCGCACAACATCCGGCACACATCCGGCACAAACATCCGGCACATACATCAGAAAAAACACAAACACCAAGAAAACATCCAACAAACATCCGGCACAAACATCCAGGACACACATCCAGAACACAGAACATTCCATTGGACTGCGTGCCAAGGTGTTGTGAGGTACAGCACGAGTCGTGACGAAGTCATATTTTCTTATCTTGCGGCGACGTATCGCTGACGCAGCACAATAAATATTTCTTTCTACTGCCACACGTTACGTCTTGCGTCTTAACCTGACCCTAGGGGTCATTGAGAACCATATGCTGTAATTCGAACCTGCTCTAGAGATATAAATCTCATAGATCCACATCCAGAGTGCACGTCTGGGATATCATTTTGGTCAGATGTTTTAGGCATAGATCACATAGCAGATTGTATTGTGGATGTAGATTTGGACGAACGGCTGAAACTGTGCAATAGCGCTCGATGCAATTGAATCATAGTACAAAGGGGCAAAACGAAAAATTGATCAGGCAAGCTACAATACTACCATCCTATGTTTCTCATGTCCACATGACTGCTGTCTACCAAAAAAATGCAATCACTCCCTTTCTGAATGATTTCGTTGTAACATTCGTCAACCAGAAGTGGGTACTTTTTGGGTGAGAATGGGATGGTTCGAGAATGTGACAGCATCAAACCCCGCACGAAACTTTCAACTCGAGCCTTATTTCCTTGAACAGTCGTGTCAAAAACCAAATGTTCTTCCTTCTGCAATATTCCCTCCTTCATGATCTTGAAAGTGACTCGGCGTTGATTCTCTTCATGATCCGCCACGGCATCTGTGCTCTCTGCTGCTGTTGTCTGAGTTCGTGACTCCCTTGAATCCTGCTGCCGATCGTCCATGTTGTCTTCATGACTGTCCAGAAGCGTAGTAGCGATTGCTTCTACTTCGTCATAGCTTCGATGATGAGACACCGCGGACAGCATCGAGTCCGCGTCCGAAGTAAAAGACAGCTTGCGGAAAAAAGCCACATAGATAGTTCTAAGCAGAAACACGCTAGTTATTGACTTTCCTTTCAAAACCGGTTGCTGATTCATGATGTCGAGAAAGAGAAACTCCTTGTTTCTCTCATAAGCCTCTCGAGTGGACCATGGACGCACGTTGAGTTTAGGTCCTTTGTCGCTAGTGACGAATGGTTGCAGCGTACTGCGTTTCGAACGAGGGTCTGCATCCTGAACAGGCCAAGATGTCCGACGTTGCATGTCAGGATAAGACTCCGCATGCAGGACTGTGTTCTGTTCCGGGCAGAGTGACTTGAGGACCATAATTTTATCGGTCTCAAAGTACAAACGAGAAGCCAAAATTGCAAATTGGGGGAGTACACTGGGATTCGTAGTCATGTTTTGGAAATGTCGCATTGCAAAAAGCCACATTTGACACCATCCAGCATCGAATTGAAGTTCTGGCTCGATGACGCGGACTTCGAGCGTCGAGTCGGACGTTTGGACGGGATAGCGGTTGTCTTCTATCGTAGGTCGTTTGAAACTGGCCCGGAAGGCATCATGTAGGCTACCGTATCGAGGAAGCGATACAAGTGACTTCATGCAGCTCGCACATTCTTCAAGGTACCTGAAATGTTTGAAGAATGTCGATACCGAAAGGACTACGACGTTTAAGCTGCAAAGATTTTGCCAGAAGAATTTCCGTTCAGTTTGGTCGAAGTTCCTGAACGCTCGACCGCTGGCAACAATGCTGTGGAGATCTCGTTCATCTCTGGCAGAGAAGCCAGGACACTTGAGCTCCAAGAACTGTACTGTATCCGTGTCGATTTTGACTAGGTTGGACTCAACTCCTCCAACGATGTGCAGCCAAATATCATAGATCAGTCCCAAATAATTGACAATTTCCTGGACTTATCGTTAGTCAGGTCCAGGAAAGAAGCAGATGGAATACAAACCTCATCGCATCGCACGCTCATGAATTTGTGAAGACTACCCGTCGACATACCCGATCGGATGCCCGTGATACCTGCCAGTTTCTCGAATGCGCTACGCAACTGCGGATGATCAGCAATCTGCCTCACGCCCCTCTTCTGATTGGAAGATAAGAGGTCTTCCAAACGATGGACCTGTCGTGTTTGTTGATTCTTCCTATACCGCAGTATCTCAAAGAAGGTGTCGCTCTCTGTAGATACTTTGTTGATAGCGAAGGGATCGTCTGCCATGATGAAGATATGGTTTCCAGGTGATCCCAGATTTAACTCTGTGCTTACTCCTTTACTTTATACACGCACCTACGCCTCTGTACGCAATTCAGAAGGACGATGAGGAGCCGTATGTGGCATTGCCACAGGATCATTAAGAAAAAACCCCCACTGGTCATGTCTCCTTGTATTTCATCCAGTAGGTTAATCAGCAAATGTTTGCGGTCGTCCAGTCACACGAATCCAACTTTGGATTTTGGATGTCTGACTCTAAGGATGGGGCCATTTTGGGATGGTCTCAGTAACCAGTGGCAATTGACGCTAACGCAAGCACGAATTGGTAGGTGAAAGCCGTTTTGCTTTCCCGTCGAAGTAAGAGATCGCTTCGAGACCTTCCTGATGTCGGGCTGTACAATACTGTCTACAGTACCCTGTACATACATACATACATAGTTTATTACGCCCCGGCTAAGCTATCCTTCGTTCATACATACATACATACATAGTTTATTACGCCCCGGCTAAGCTGTTTAGGGCTCGCATGATTATCTACATATTCTCCACATTCGTTCATATCCTTGCCTCCCAGAAGCCCATACAAGTCTTGTTCGTCTCCGTATGTGTCTTTTTTAGTTTTGCATGTCGATGCTGCGGTTGCTCGTGGGGTTAGTAGCAGGCCATCTCGGAGTTGTTTCTCAAAGTGTTCGACGTCCTATCGTCGGCGGCCGAAGCTAGTCCTGCTGTCGATGGCACGAGGATGCGTGGGGGTGTCTCCGGTTAATTTGATGATGTTAGTTGCGTGTGGTTTCGCTGCTGGCTGATCTGTGCATCTAGCCTCTCCGTGCTCATGGCGAACTTGATCGTCTCTTTGACAACGTCTACGCTTGGCGACCAATCCTTAGGGTCGGACGCGCGCTTTCCTCCCAGGAAGTATGACAGATTTCCTCTCCGCGTTTCCGTCTGTTGGAGCATCCGAGTCCGCTGTGCCGTCCACTGTGTGCATCGAAAGAGAAAATGCTCTACCGTTTCTGCAGATTGCCCGCAAGCGCATAGCGCCGCGGCGGTTGCGCCGATCTGGTAGAGGTACCAGTTCAGCCTTGCCATTCCGGTGCGTAGTTGCGCTAGAATGCTGGCTTCTTTCCAGGCCAGTCCGTCATACAGCTTGCGTGTGTGGTTTCCCGGCAGGGCTATGTCGATCTTCTTCGAATATGCTCCTACGTTGTCGGGCAAGGCTCCGTGCTTCTGTCGCACGCTCTGTAAAGCGATCCTAAGTGCCGTCGAGTAGGCTCTGGCCGGCCGTTTTTGTGGTGTCTTGTTTACTTGGGTACTTTCCTTTGCTGCTGCTTTGGCCGCTTGCGCCAGGTCTGACTCTATCGATGATGGAAGCCAGAAGAGAGTGACTCTGTTGCCTCGTCTCTGCAGAGCTTGCACGCTGGCATATAGTTGTCGGATCTCTTGTTGGCCTGACTGCTGCCGCGGGTTGTGCATCACCAACACTGCCGCTTTGTTGCGGGTGAAGACGTGGATGGCCCGGTACTCGAGTCTCTCTGGGAGAGACTTGACCGCTTCTGCCAGTGCCGCTAGCTCTGCTACATACGGGTTCTGCTCCGTTCTCTGACCGAACGTACGCGAGGCCGTCACGACGCCACCGCCCCCTCTGAAAGATGCGGGCAGCGTCGTCGCCGTTCCAAAGCCCACAACCTCGTTTCTCGCTGAGCTCCCTGTCGCTATCCTCACTGCCCATCCAGACCGGATTGCCTTGATGGCCTTGACCGTGTCGTCGTCGACTACTGTATCAATACGACGTTCCCAAGGAGCGATCGAATACCCTTCGATAGTCTCCAGCTTGTCAAGGGGTAGGTCGCGATAGGCCTCCGCCATCAACTGGAAGGGTGACGGAAACCGTCTAAAGGCCACCGCCCGCAGACGTCGAAGCGGATGGGTCTTGGGAAGGCTTCGCATCCGTACCCAGAATGTGGTTGATTTTCTGTCGTATCTCTCTTGCGCCGATTGTATGCTTGCCTCCGCTTCAGCGACCGCCGTGGCCACCGTGTTGAAGGTTCCCACGATCGCTTGGGCGCCAATCCTCTGCACTCGGTTGATCACCCTCATCTGCGCTGCTCGACACCTGTACCTCCAGACGTTCGACGCGTAGTCCATCGTCGGTGCTACGGCCGCCACGAAAAGCTGTCTGGCCGTCGCCGGAGACAGGCCTTTGAGCCGTTTGAGCCCCAGCACGGCCTCCAGCCCTTTTGTCGTCGCGTCTGCGATGTGCTTTTCGAAACGGAGTTTCGTGTCCATCATCACTCCCAATACTTTGACGTGGTCCTTTGCTCGGACAGTGTCACCTTTGATGACGAAGCTGGTTGAGTCCGCCGGCAGCCTCCAGTTGCGCGTGAAGTGGATGATGGCCGTCTTGTCCGTCTCGAACGTCGCCCCGCTTCGTCGTTCCCACGCGAGTGCTCGATCGATAATATCTTGGATGCCCTGACGGTTTGCTTCGCGCGATCGGCCTGTGACCCACGCCGTGTAGTCATCGACGAAGGCCAGCGCGCCCCCGTTCTCGTCGATTTGGTGCTGTACGAGATCGGCGTTGAAGAAGAGGAAGAGCACGGGCGAAAGCGGCGAACCCTGAGGCAGTCCGGCTTGTGGTAGCGGACGAGCCTCGGACTCGTGACCGTTAACCAGGATGCTTGCCGTTCTATGGGAGCAGAAGGCGTCCACCCATCTCACCAGCTTGTCCGGGATCCCCCGCGCTCTGAGTCTTTGAAGTAGTCTCTCTTTGTACACACCATTGTATGCTCCCTTGACATCGAAGCTGACCAGACTGACCACCTTTCTCTTTCTCCACGCTCTGTAGATGTACTCCTGCAGCAGTACCAGCGCCTGCTCTGCCGACCTCTGCTTGCGAGCGCCAAAGTGGCTCGTGGGAAGGAGGCCGAACGTCTCGACAGCGTGCGAGATACGTTCTGCCAGGACCGACTCCAGCACTTTTCCGAGCGTCGAGAGAAGCGAGATCGGTCGCCAGGCCTTCGCTATACCGTAGTCGCTTTTGTTTGGCTTCTTCAGCGGGATGATCTTTGCGTGTCGCCACTGCCTCGGCAACACCCCTTCATCCAGTGAGGTCTGGAAGAGTGTAAGCACCCTCTCCTTCACCACTGGCCACGTGTGCTTCCACACTGCCACCGGCAGACCGTCCTCTCCGGGTGCTTTCCACGACTTTGCCGCAAAGAGCTGTCTCTCTACTTCTCCCAGTGTGAGGTTAGGGAAGGGTACCGGCGATCGTTGTGGCCGATCCCCCTCCTCCTCGATCATGCTGGGGAGAGGAGGGAAAAATGTGGAGAGCAGCTCTTCGGCCTGTTCTGCGGCGTCTCCCGTTTGGGAACCATCCGCCCTTTTAAGTTGAGGTATCTTGTCGAAAGATGCCCCTTTACTGGCGTCGAGATACTTCGCGGCCTTCCAGATATTGGCGTCGTCGGCCAGAAAGTCCTCCCAATGGCTCTTCTTCTGTTGTCGGATGGCATCGTGATATTGCTTGGCTGCCGAGCGTGCGCGTTGCTCCAGTTCAGGTTGACTGTTACCTGCCCTTCTCTCCGCTCTCGCCCGGTTTCTCCAGTGGGTATGGATCTGCCGGAGCTGGGTGAGGTCAGCCGTCCACCATCTCTTTGCATACGGTGATGGCTTGGCCGTAGGTGTCAGTGCCTCTACTGCCTCGCACACCACAGACATCAGTCGATCCGTCTGTTGCTGCACCGTACCTCCTGTTGGCATTCGCCCTAGGTTTGCTTCTACTCTCTCATTGATTTGCTTCCATGGGGCGTTCTTGAGGAGGAGCCGTGGCCGGCTTTCCATCTCAGGCGCGGCGATGTCGAAGGTCGTCTCGATCGCCCGGTGGTCCGACCCGTGGTCCGTCTCGTGCAGGCCGCATCGTACCACCGTTCTTGCTAGCTCTTCGGACGCGAGGGATAGGTCGATCGTCGTTGCCGCATCGTTCTTCTCCCACGTCTTCGTGCCACGCGGAAGGAGGCTGCGGAGCGAGTACTCGCTCATTAGATCGATGATCGGGTCCGCCTCGCCCTGCCGGCCCTCCGACACATCGTCACCTCCCCACAGGTAGTCGTGGCAGTTGAAGTCTCCTACCAGAACCACGTCCACCCTCTCCCCTGTTCCTCCTCGGACATTCGTGATAGCTTGTCTCAGCAGGTCGCACGCCTGCCGCAGCATCTCCGGCCTCTGCACCGGCACGTACACCGACGCCACTATCAGTCTTCGATCCGGAAGCCGGACGATGGCCGCAGTGATATCCGAGGACGCTATCGGCAGCTGCTCTGTCTCTACGTCTCTGTTCACCCAAAGCAAACTCCTGATTCCCCATCTTCCTTCGTCCCTCCACTCCGTTGGTACCATCCTCGTCCACCTGCTATTGCCCATCGGAACCGTAATGACCTTACCTTCTATCCTCCGCGCCCATGGCTCCTGCACCGCTATGGCCGTGAAGTCGCGCAACGCCTCATCATTCATCAGACTTTCCTGCACTGCAGCCTGTTTCCTCACGTTGAGCTGAAGGATCTGGACCTTCCTACTCATGGAGACGCGGATACAGCTTCGGACAGTTCTTGCTGAACGACTCGTGCGGTCCGCCACAAGGCGCGCATGTCACGATCGTCTCACGGCATTCAGAGTGGTGGTGGCCTACCTTGGCGCAGCGTCCACACACCTGGGGGTTTGCGCATTGATACGCCTTGTGCCTGGTGATCTGCTGGCAGTTGTAGCACTGCTGGGGGCGCGGCCGCCGTTCAAACGCCATCGTCGTGCCGGACTCTCCTCCAACGTGGAAGAAGCCCTCGGAGATCAGTCTACGCGCATCACCGGCCTTGGTCACGAACACGACCATGGACCCATACGCCTTGGGTATCTCTTTCTTGCTAAGCCAAGAAATCTTGGCAACCGTGGTCTCGTTTTCTCGGCTAAGTGCCTCCGCCGCTTCAGCCCTGACATTGCCCTTCTCATCCAGTACCTCAATTCGCTTCACGTTGTCGATCTTCACGGGATAGAGTTCGTCTCGTAGCACGCGTGCTCCACGGCCGAAGCTCTTCTCCGCGATCTGCTTGACATACCTATGCTCCGCATCGTCGCGACAAATGATCCGGATCCTATCCGCGTTCCTTGGGTCTACCGTGACGGCCAGACACCGCCAGCTACCCTGTCCGTCCAACGCGCGCATCTCCTTTTCCACCGCAGCCCGGATCCGGCCTGGGTTGAGCTTGTCGCTGCCTTCTTCAACTCTTGATGTATCGATCGTACAGAAGGGGTCGCTGCGGCTCGGCAGCGTCGCGTTGCCCGCCGTGGCTACCCGCGAGTCGCGACCTTGCCCACCTAAGCCGCTTCGCGCGACGTCCGCGTAGGACACACTTGGGCTGTTCCGCGTCGCAGCAACTGTTGCGAGTGCTTCGAGGTTTTCGTTCGTCTTGGCGCTTTCGTCCTCCACGCGTTCTTTCATCGCTTGCAGCTCTCCTTTGACGGCCTGTAGCTCGCTCTTGACTGTTTGCAGCTCCGAAGTGACCACGCGAAGCTCTGCCTCAACGTTTTTATTCCGTGCTTCCGACTTCTTCCACGCATCGAACATGATCTTGACCGCTGTGTGTAGCTCTTTGACCTGCTTGCCCATCGTCAGGAGCAGCCCTTTGTCGTCATCCTCTATGGGTTTCGCGCGTTCCTTGGCCAGGGTTGTGGCTCGCTTGGTCGTCGTCCGCCGGCCACCACCAGCAACCTCCGTCGCTCCGTCGGTCGCATTGTCGATTATCTCTTGATGAGTCTGGTTCAGTTGGGCTTTCGCGGATGGCTTTCGCACCCTTCGTGATGGCAGGTCCTCGTCGCTCGCTGCCACCGCCTCCCTCGCAACGGTGATGGACGTCGAATCTGGCTCGAGATCCATCGCGTCGGGACGTGCGCAGAGACGCCACGCGGTAGATCGTGCTAGTGCCACGTAGCGCGTTTCGGAGCTTCTCGACAGCGCTCAACCCAACAACGTCGAATGATTCTTCACACAATCAAATATCGAAAATTCCCCAATCCTCTGATCAATACTACAGTAGAAGTCGAATTTGGTTTCCGTCTTTCTCCTTCATACATACATACATACATAGTTTATTACGCCCCGGCTAAGCTGTTTAGGGCTCGCATGATTATCTACATATTCTCCACATTCGTTCATATCCTTGCCTCCCAGAAGCCCATACAAGTCTTGTTCGTCTCCGTATGTGTCTTTTTTAGTTTTGCATGTCGATGCTGCGGTTGCTCGTGGGGTTAGTAGCAGGCCATCTCGGAGTTGTTTCTCAAAGTGTTCGACGTCCTATCGTCGGCGGCCGAAGCTAGTCCTGCTGTCGATGGCACGAGGATGCGTGGGGGTGTCTCCGGTTAATTTGATGATGTTAGTTGCGTGTGGTTTCGCTGCTGGCTGATCTGTGCATCTAGCCTCTCCGTGCTCATGGCGAACTTGATCGTCTCTTTGACAACGTCTACGCTTGGCGACCAATCCTTAGGGTCGGACGCGCGCTTTCCTCCCAGGAAGTATGACAGATTTCCTCTCCGCGTTTCCGTCTGTTGGAGCATCCGAGTCCGCTGTGCCGTCCACTGTGTGCATCGAAAGAGAAAATGCTCTACCGTTTCTGCAGATTGCCCGCAAGCGCATAGCGCCGCGGCGGTTGCGCCGATCTGGTAGAGGTACCAGTTCAGCCTTGCCATTCCGGTGCGTAGTTGCGCTAGAATGCTGGCTTCTTTCCAGGCCAGTCCGTCATACAGCTTGCGTGTGTGGTTTCCCGGCAGGGCTATGTCGATCTTCTTCGAATATGCTCCTACGTTGTCGGGCAAGGCTCCGTGCTTCTGTCGCACGCTCTGTAAAGCGATCCTAAGTGCCGTCGAGTAGGCTCTGGCCGGCCGTTTTTGTGGTGTCTTGTTTACTTGGGTACTTTCCTTTGCTGCTGCTTTGGCCGCTTGCGCCAGGTCTGACTCTATCGATGATGGAAGCCAGAAGAGAGTGACTCTGTTGCCTCGTCTCTGCAGAGCTTGCACGCTGGCATATAGTTGTCGGATCTCTTGTTGGCCTGACTGCTGCCGCGGGTTGTGCATCACCAACACTGCCGCTTTGTTGCGGGTGAAGACGTGGATGGCCCGGTACTCGAGTCTCTCTGGGAGAGACTTGACCGCTTCTGCCAGTGCCGCTAGCTCTGCTACATACGGGTTCTGCTCCGTTCTCTGACCGAACGTACGCGAGGCCGTCACGACGCCACCGCCCCCTCTGAAAGATGCGGGCAGCGTCGTCGCCGTTCCAAAGCCCACAACCTCGTTCCTTGCTGAGCTCCCTGTCGCTATCCTCACTGCCCATCCAGACCGGATTGCCTCAGAGGCCTTGACCGTGTCGTCGTCGACTACTGTATCAATACGACGTTCCCAAGGAGCGATCGAATACCCTTCGATAGTCTCCAGCTTGTCAAGGGGTAGGTCGCGATAGGCCTCCGCCATCAACTGGAAGGGTGACGGAAACCGTCTAAAGGCCACCGCCCGCAGACGTCGAAGCGGATGGGTCTTGGGAAGGCTTCGCAGCCGTACCCAGAATGTCGTTGATTTTCTGTCGTACCTCTCTTGCGCCGATTGTATGCTTGCCTCCGCTTCAGCGACCGCCGTGGCCACCGTGTTGAAGGTTCCCACGATCGCTTGGGCGCCAATCCTCTGCACTCGGTTGATCACCCTCATCTGCGCTGCTCGACACCTGTACCTCCAGACGTTCGACGCGTAGTCCATCGTCGGTGCTACGGCCGCCACGAAAAGCTGTCTGGCCGTCGCCGGAGACAGGCCTTTGAGCCGTTTGAGCCCCAGCACGGCCTCCAGCCCTTTTGTCGTCGCGTCTGCGATGTGCTTTTCGAAACGGAGTTTCGTGTCCATCATCACTCCCAATACTTTGACGTGGTCCTTTGCTCGGACAGTGTCACCTTTGATGACGAAGCTGGTTGAGTCCGCCGGCAGCCTCCAGTTGCGCGTGAAGTGGATGATGGCCGTCTTGTCCGTCTCGAACGTCGCCCCGCTTCGTCGTTCCCACGCGAGTGCTCGATCGATAATATCTTGGATGCCCTGACGGTTTGCTTCGCGCGATCGGCCTGTGACCCACGCCGTGTAGTCATCGACGAAGGCCAGCGCGCCCCCGTTCTCGTCGATTTGGTGCTGTACGAGATCGGCGTTGAAGAAGAGGAAGAGCACGGGCGAAAGCGGCGAACCCTGAGGCAGTCCGGCTTGTGGTAGCGGACGAGCCTCGGACTCGTGACCGTTAACCAGGATGCTTGCCGTTCTATGGGAGCAGAAGGCGTCCACCCATCTCACCAGCTTGTCCGGGATCCCCCGCGCTCTGAGTCTTTGAAGTAGTCTCTCTTTGTACACACCATTGTATGCTCCCTTGACATCGAAGCTGACCAGACTGACCACCTTTCTCTTTCTCCACGCTCTGTAGATGTACTCCTGCAGCAGTACCAGCGCCTGCTCTGCCGACCTCTGCTTGCGAGCGCCAAAGTGGCTCGTGGGAAGGAGGCCGAACGTCTCGACAGCGTGCGAGATACGTTCTGCCAGGACCGACTCCAGCACTTTTCCGAGCGTCGAGAGAAGCGAGATCGGTCGCCAGGCCTTCGCTATACCGTAGTCGCTTTTGTTTGGCTTCTTCAGCGGGATGATCTTTGCGTGTCGCCACTGCCTCGGCAACACCCCTTCATCCAGTGAGGTCTGGAAGAGTGTAAGCACCCTCTCCTTCACCACTGGCCACGTGTGCTTCCACACTGCCACCGGCAGACCGTCCTCTCCGGGTGCTTTCCACGACTTTGCCGCAAAGAGCTGTCTCTCTACTTCTCCCAGTGTGAGGTTAGGGAAGGGTACCGGCGATCGTTGTGGCCGATCCCCCTCCTCCTCGATCATGCTGGGGAGAGGAGGGAAAAATGTGGAGAGCAGCTCTTCGGCCTGTTCTGCGGCGTCTCCCGTTTGGGAACCATCCGCCCTTTTAAGTTGAGGTATCTTGTCGAAAGATGCCCCTTTACTGGCGTCGAGATACTTCGCGGCCTTCCAGATATTGGCGTCGTCGGCCAGAAAGTCCTCCCAATGGCTCTTCTTCTGTTGTCGGATGGCATCGTGATATTGCTTGGCTGCCGAGCGTGCGCGTTGCTCCAGTTCAGGTTGACTGTTACCTGCCCTTCTCTCCGCTCTCGCCCGGTTTCTCCAGTGGGTATGGATCTGCCGGAGCTGGGTGAGGTCAGCCGTCCACCATCTCTTTGCATACGGTGATGGCTTGGCCGTAGGTGTCAGTGCCTCTACTGCCTCGCACACCACAGACATCAGTCGATCCGTCTGTTGCTGCACCGTACCTCCTGTTGGCATTCGCCCTAGGTTTGCTTCTACTCTCTCATTGATTTGCTTCCATGGGGCGTTCTTGAGGAGGAGCCGTGGCCGGCTTTCCATCTCAGGCGCGGCGATGTCGAAGGTCGTCTCGATCGCCCGGTGGTCCGACCCGTGGTCCGTCTCGTGGCAGGCCGCATCGTACCACCGTTCTTGCTAGCTCTTCGGACGCGAGGGATAGGTCGATCGTCGTTGCCGCATCGTTCTTCTCCCACGTCTTCGTGCCACGCGGAAGGAGGCTGCGGAGCGAGTACTCGCTCATTAGATCGATGATCGGGTCCGCCTCGCCCTGCCGGCCCTCCGACACATCGTCACCTCCCCACAGGTAGTCGTGGCAGTTGAAGTCTCCTACCAGAACCACGTCCACCCTCTCCCCTGTTCCTCCTCGGACATTCGTGATAGCTTGTCTCAGCAGGTCGCACGCCTGCCGCAGCATCTCCGGCCTCTGCACCGGCACGTACACCGACGCCACTATCAGTCTTCGATCCGGAAGCCGGACGATGGCCGCAGTGATATCCGAGGACGCTATCGGCAGCTGCTCTGTCTCTACGTCTCTGTTCACCCAAAGCAAACTCCTGATTCCCCATCTTCCTTCGTCCCTCCACTCCGTTGGTACCATCCTCGTCCACCTGCTATTGCCCATCGGAACCGTAATGACCTTACCTTCTATCCTCCGCGCCCATGGCTCCTGCACC
>NW_026849199.1:0-54321 GCF_030867785.1 Colletotrichum acutatum
GTCTGCGATGGAGGGGATATCTGGGTGGGCGGTCGGGCAGTGGTAACACTCGTTGTAGTTGTCGGCCAGGATCTTCCAGTTCCACTCTCCCTCCATCTCCCAGTGGTGGTCAAAGACGTAGTCCTCAAAGTTGTAATGCTCGAATCTCTCCTGTTCGTCGATGCCGAGGAAATCGTCGTTCCACGCAATCTCGGGCTTCTCGGCAGCATCAAGGTTGACCCAGATAAAACCGTTGCGGTCGACGTGAACGTGGATGGGGAAAAGGTTGTTCTGAGACTTGTCGAAGCCCGCGAGCTCCTGGTAACCAGGGGCCTTGGCCAGGTTGCCTGCCAGACCGTAGGACCAGCCATGGTATTTGCAGGAGAAGACGTAGCTGTTTCCCTCTTCCTTAGTCACAACGGGGAATGCTCGGTGCCGGCAAATGTTATGCATAGCATTGATGTTTCCCTTTCGGTCTTGGACAATGATGAATTGGTAGCCGGCAACATCGTAGCGGACCCAATCACCCGGGTTGGGGATTCTGGCCTTGTGTGTAGTAAGGAGCCACTTTCTGGAAAAGATGGCACGGCGTTCAAGCTCGTACATTTCTTGAGAGGTGTACCAGGAGGCAGGAAGGGCTCTGACAGGGGTCTTCTCATCCTGGGCAGTAGGCTTGGAGCCGCCGAGGCCGAAGTAGTTCTTGAAAAGTGACATTGCTAAACCCACAAATCTGTGTAAGATGATAGCTCGTTGGAAACGATGAGAGCTCAGGAATTGGAGCTGATGCTCGGTAGTTGTAATCTGATGATTGTGGTCTGATTTGGGTTATCTACAACTCTATGAACCGAGATGGCAGTCCTTCTATATAGCCATGATAAGCCCTGGCCGGTCAACTGAGTCCGTGTTTCGCCCTTTCCTATCTCTTGGGCTGGAAACCATCGTTTGGGCCGGCCGGTGCTCGATGTCGCACACCGAGCGCCTCTGACAATTCCGGACACCCATAGCCATCAGGTGGCTGTTGATGCGGTCGTGAATACCGATCACATGACCGGCGAACACATCTCACGCGGACCGGTTCGCACTCCAAACACCATGGGGTGGGATATACGGACCGAGCCGCGCTATGATGGTAGAGGTTCTGGGCAAGCTGGGGGCCCTTGAGGGCAGTGGAGATAACATTCATCATGGTGCATTGCTCGATGCAGCGCCCACCCCCAGGAGTCTAGACTTTTCATACTCGTGCTTTGAGCTGGACATCCTCCCATGAAGATCCGGTCCACCTCTACACACAGACTTAAGGTTGTTCATCCCTGCTTATCACAGCTTCGACCAGTCATCGCCCTCAGAAGCTCCCCCGGTCGGTGGAGTCAGTATCTGTCACATATCTGCCGCTAACGAGTATCCTTTCCCAATCTGGAAACTTTTCACTGTGCATTCTTCATTGGGTAGTGCCCCAGACCCCGCCTCGTGAACGCCCAGGCGGTTTTGACTCCATTGGCACCCGATGGTTACACGTCGTTTTCCAGCCGCTGCTCATTCTTGATGCCAACAACGTAATAGCTTTTGTTCCATTGGCATCAATGTAGCACTGTGTTCGTCCCATTCACTCCATTCTACGCTCCCTCTCGTACCATGTGTGGCGGCTCGACGTACGTGACGCCGTCGGCGCACTAGTCCGGATACCCTTCGTGCGTTGGCCGCCGTGCATCAAGTCCAAATGCCTGTCACGCTCGGTAGCAGACCGGCACTTTGCACTACATTGCTGATCCGCGATGTAGGGTACAGCTGTCAACGAGTCAACCACCTGGTCAAGTCGTACCATACAGGCACACCGATGATTCCCGTATCTATCGTCATGGTGTTGACCGTATCTGCTGTTTATGGAGGAGACGAGTAGCTCAGGGAGATTCTGGTAAGGATCATTGCCCTGCTTATACTGGGTCCCAGTGTCTTATCGTGCTTCGCCCGGGGGGCATCCCTGATCTTTGCCCTTGAGTTATGAAATATCCAACCGAAGTAACTCAAAAGGTCAGCCAATGCCCAGTGTCCGTCTTCAACCTACAAGATAAACTTGCATTGCAGTGTTTCTATTCCAGAACGCGAGGATCACGATCTGGTGATGCTCATGTTTTGGATGATAGAGAGGATTACACCACACAGAGCAAGCCGGTTCCCGGATAACTCGATTCGTCACGTGATCGGTAATCGGAGTCTCAGCCGACATCGGGACCGCTTCCGCTCTTGGAGGCGGGGGAGTTCACACGGGTCACCGATAAGTAAACCGTCTTCTCGCTCCGTGAAAGTGACGATGCAAGGTATTCAAGGTAACACTCGACTTATTTGTTTCCGTCTCTCTGTGCCGTCCTGGGAACCTCCATAGCCGGAAGAGCTCTCTACTCTGCTTGGCTGCAAGAGTCCCCTTTTGACCAAGTTCTTCCCCCCTCTCCCGCCGATCCATGTCATTCTACTTTTTCAACAAAATGGACCAGAGCAAACCCTCCTATCTCATTGTCGGCGCTGGTGTGTTTGGTGTGTCTACCGCCTATCACCTTATCAAGAAGTACCCCGATGCATCCGTGACCCTGGTCGACAAGGATGCATTCGACGCCGATGAGCGCGTGGCCGCCTCATGGGACTGGAACAAGGTGGTCCGCGCCGACTACGATGACTTTACCTACTGTCAGCTAGCCCTGGAGGCCCAAGACACTTTCAAGAACGACCCTCTCTGGCAGCCTTATTTCCACCAAACGGGTGTTTACTGGATCTGCCGAAGCGACTACGCCCAGAATGTTATAGACCACCACAAGAAGCTCGGCCGCAAAGACGATATTATTGCCTTGCCCATCGCTGAAGCCCGCAAATTGTACAATGGTCTTTTCGAAGATGCTGACTACTCTGGCGCTAAAGAAGTTCTTGTCAACCGCGCGAGTGGGTGGGCTGCTGCTGGTGACTGCTTAAGAGCTGTCACTCGCGAATGCATCAAATTAGGCGTCAAATATGTGACGGCTGAAACTGCTTCTCTGGAATTTGACGAGCGTGGCAACTGCACAGGTATCAAGACGACGGCAGGAGAAATCCTGACTGCGGAACACACTATTCTCTCCACAGGAGCTTACACGCCAAAGTTGCTAGAGTTGAGTGCCGCAAAGAGCGGCCTAAGCAACCTCCGAGCCGGCGACCGTATTTTGGCTGCTGGAATTACCACTGGCATGGCGGAGCTTGACGAAGAAGAGTACAAGAAGTATGCCGACATGCCCGTTGGGTTCCAGGGTTACACAGGGCATGGTAGGCTTTCTTTCTCTGTTTTTGTCTTTGTCAACGACTCCACGCCTTCTCTCTCCTTCCGCATTGCGATTAGGCGGCGAAAGTAACTCACAATTGAAACAGGCAAGCCATTTATCGGAAGCATTCCGCCGACGAAGGACAGAGAACTCAAGTGGTGGGGATCAAAGATCTTCTCAAATACCAAAGAAATCCTGCCCGGTCGCCACGTTTCAGCGCCTCCGCCGGCTCGAGATTACAGCCAGTGGAAGGTGTCTCGGCAGCTCAAAGAAGACATCGTTGAGCAGCGCAATCTGTGGTACGGGAAGAAGAGCGCAGACTGGAAGATGACCAAGCACCGGATCTGCTGGTAAGTGACTCGCCAATGGTCAAGCCATGTTCTGGGTTCCAAAGCAGCGTGCTGACTCTATGTTTAGGGACGCCTTCACAACTAGCTCAGACTTCATCATCTCTCCGCACTCGGCGGCCAAGGGTCTGTATCTCGCCACGTGTGGTTCATTCCATGGCTTCAAGTTCTTCCCTGTACTTGGCAAGTATGTGATCCAGATGCTAGAAGACTCGCTGTCGCCAGAGCTGAAGACGAGGTGGGCGTGGGATCGTGAGCGCCCGGATCATCTCCAGAACCCAGAGTATCCCAACTCCGAATTAATCGACCTTGTGGACCCGGTAGCGAGGTTGTGATATGTGAGGCATTTGGGTTTCATATGTAGCTGCATCGGCATAGATCAACGGCGTACATACATGCTTAGTGGAGTTGACTTGGAAATCCAAGGTTTCATGAAAGGTCACTGGTTCCCACTCTTCACATCACCGTGTGCGCAAAATGCCGGAGACACGACGATTCATGACAGATGAGTTCTCAGTTAGGCACGATAATTGCATGCTGAGGACAAGTCGTCGTAGCTGAAGCAGAGACAACCTATCAGAGGTGTCGCATTGTCAGTCTGCATGCTAACGAGCTCTCAGGTTCTCCGCGCGGTAGGCGAAGTCCCATCATTCTCTCTCTCCCTTTTACCGAAGTCGGAGACGCCATTTCTCCCTAAGGTCGGGCACCGAGCTAAAGATCAAGCGTGGGACCTCCAAACCGTTATTAACTTTGGGCTCAGCCGTGTAACACAAGTGTGGTACCTTACACCTACCACCAACTATTACTGAACACGCCGACCAGACGATCAAACAAAGACGCCATTAGTCTAGAAAGAGATGCAGTCTGACTGGATTGGATTCGCTACCTCAAAAGATAAGTTACTGGTGAATATAGTTCATCTATGGCTTCTAACGTAGTGGCTGGATGATGGAGGTTGAAGATCACGATGTAGTTGTCGATCTCGGATGATGATGATGATGATGATGTATTTAACGTCTGGTAACAAAAGGACGTGCCGGGCGCTATGCCGACATGGTCTATGCTGATCTAAACTATGTTACAGGCTACCGTCTTCACCTAACGTTCCTGTTCAATGACTCGGGCAAATTTCGGAAAAGAAATTGGTCTCCTCTATCCATTCGCATAGAAGAGAGGCTCCCTTAGCAGAACCTAACAAGAAATCGATGCTTGCTTTGGCCATATGTTGGCGGAGGTAGCGCGGTGTAGCCTTGCGTCCACGCTTGCAGAAGTAGAAATGGACTGGAGTCTTGGGTTTCCCACAGCTGCAGTTGAGCAGCGCATCTTGATGAGAGAATCTCTCGTGGTATGCTGCAAAGTCTCCATGATGGGATCTTGCTGCGTATAGCCTTCCTAGTAGGTGCCGAGGGAGGCAGAGTTCGGGCGGCTTGGGATGAGGAACTATCTCGAGGTCAGCATATTGCCGAGGGCATTGCGACAGCCATTTCCTGGCAAAGGCTTTGAAGGCAGCTGCTCTAGCTTGCCTTTCTAGGTGCGCTAATGAGGGCTGTGGTTGTGATTCTGGGATTAGTTTGCAGGCTTCCTTGGCTAGAGCATCCGCTTCTTCATTTCCTGGTACTCCCGTGTGCCCAGGGCACCACCAAACATAAACCCTGCCGGGGGTTGTCCAGCTTTCTCTTTGTCTCCGAGTCCAGGAGGAAGAGAGCCCATTGAAGGCCCTGAATCTAGCCTGGCTGCTTCCTGTGCTCTGGGAGTATAGTCTAGCCGCGACTGCGAGGTTGTCGAGGCAGATGTGGACGTTATCTGCCATACGAGCCGTAGGAGCCCGGGCGGCTTCCATCAGGCCGTGATACGCAGCATGTGCCTCCGCGTCATACACCTCAGTTTGGGAGCCGAGTGGTTCGGATCCGCGGAAGATCTGCCGTGTAGCTTGGTACCCTACCCAGCCTGCTCCGGCGGAGGTGCTGCTGCCGTCTGACATCTGGGACCCGTCAGTATAGACAACAATATCCCGCTTGGAGAAAGTTGCCACCCTGCCTACAAAGGAGAGGGCCTGTTCTTCTTTGGTCTTGTTAGGCTCGTAGCCGACCCTGGCGAGGACTGTCTGCCAGTCCGCTAGTTGCACCCAAGGGGGGAGTTCTAACGGATCGATGTATTCGGAATTTTTGCTTACGAGGCTTGCCATTCGTCGTAGCCGTGAGTCTGGTCCTGATTTGTCTCTGAGTCTCGTTCGGAGAGGGTGTCGCTCGTCCAGACGATGGATTCTGGTAGACGCTTTGTGGAGCTTCGCGTCCAGTATCACCTCTGCTGGGGGTAGAGCCGCCTCGCGCTGTAGGATCGATACAGGCGTCGTTCTATATACGGGGACCATCGCTCTGATGGCTTTGGTTTGCGTCGCGTCCAGTTGGTGCAGCAGATTACCAACCCTGTTTGAGATAGTACGTCCATTCTTTATCCGGCTCTTGCCGGGCCACCATGCTTCAGATGCATAGTACTGAGTGGGTAGTACACAAGAGGTGATCGCTCGGCGAAGTAAGTACGCAGGCGCGCCCCAGACAGTGTTCCCTAGTCCCCGTAGTCCATTGACTACTTGGCATGCCTTCGCGGAGAGGTTTCTTACGTGACTCTTGAATGTGAGTTTACGGTCGAAGTGAACGCCGAGCCAGCGTAGAGAAGAGCCTTCTTTGATGGCCTGAACTGTATGATGCCTCCCATCCGGCAACTCTACTGTGATTGATGGGTTTCCGTCTATTCGTCTCCTGGTGAAGTGGATGAGTTCGGACTTGTCGAGGTCAAAAGTGATTCCTTCCGACGCGCCCCATCCTAGGGTTTCTTTCCATTCCTTGCTTAGGATGTCACAGTTGTTCTCTGGTGATGTTGAGCTTGCCAAGATAGCGACGTCATCGGCGTAGCCGAAACGAGATCGCTTCCTTCCTGGGTGAGCTGTGCCTAGCTTGAAAAGAGGTTCAATATAGAGCATGAACAGAATGGGAGACACGGGTGAGCCTTGTGGTAGCCCGCATTCGAGACCGAAGACGTCTCCTACCTCCCCATCAAGCTTTATTCTTGCTCTCCTTCCGACAACAAAACTTGAGACCCAGCGTACGAGGTTCTCCGGCCATCCTTGTTCGCGGAGCCGTCGGACCAGTCGTCCTGGGAGCACGGCGTCGAAAGCCCCTTTTATGTCAAGCGTAAGCATAGAGGTGACCAGGCCTCTTTGCCAGGCGCACTCGATGTCGTGGATGGCAGCTGCGGTGAGGTCGCTGCAAGACCGAAGGGGGAGTGCTCCAAACTGTTGATCGTGCAGAACACGATGTTTAACTGCGATCCAGGCAAGTCGTCTGGCGATGAGTCTCTCCAAGCCTTTTCCAAGGACGGCCAAGAGCGCAATTGGCCTATAAGAGCGCGGGAGTGTCTTGTCTCTTTTTCCCGGTTTTGCTAGGATCACGAGAGTTGCTTCTTTAAAACAAGTAGGATGCCAACCCTCGCGTATACACCCGCTATAAAGTGAGAGGACAATATCCTCGATAAATGGCCATGCTGTTTTCAAAGCAGCCGTAGTGATTCCGTCGGTCCCAGGGGTCGTGTTTCCCGCGGTGAGAACTGAAGACAGTACCTCGTCCTTCGTAACCTGCGGGAAAGGAAGCGTAGCTTGCCTATGTGAGACTGGGCTTTCTGTTGGTAAGTCCTCGGAGATAGCAGCGTTTCTAAGGAGGACGCGGGTAAATAAGTCGCGCTTCTCTTTTGGTTGTGAGACAAGCGTGTCTTGGTTGTCTACATCTCGGAGTGGCGGGGTCTGAAAGAGTCCTGTGGTTTTGTGCCAACCGACCATTTCAAATATGTCTTTGCTTGAGGAGGCTGAGGAGATCTTATCTTTCCAAAAGGCATCCTTGGAGCGTTTGAACTCGTAGAGGAAGTCCTGTTTTAGAGCTTCGACCTCCTCTTCTTCCCATTGGCAGTTCACTCCGGCTGCGCTGAGTCTTGCCAGCATCGCTCGCTTATTCGCATAGGCTCGGTGTTTGCGTGTGCAGCTTTCGCTCCAGTATGGTCTCCCTGTACCTTTCCCGAGCGTGCGCTTTGTGGAAGCCGTGAGTGCTCGAATAAGACAGTCCGTAAGCTGTTGTGCTAGGAGATCCAAAGACTGTGGGTCTTGGATGTTGCTTGCAGTGCGGCGCATGGGTTGTAAGTTGCGTTCAATGATGCCGAGGAAAAGCTCCTCGTCCATCGTCTCGAGCCGAAACCTTCCCGGGGTCGGGCTGGGTGAATCGATCAGGGCCAAGGGGACCCGGGTAAGCAGAGATTCGTGGTCTGATGTTGTGTGTAAGGACGTTTCTATGCTGGTGGATGCCCCGTGGAGGTTGCTGGACGCCCAGCATAGATCCAGGGTGTTGCCGCCTTTGTGCGTGGGTTCACCTATAGGTGACGTTAGGACAAGGCTGGCGGCTTCTGCCCATTCTACCAGGTTTTCAGCGTCCGAGGAACTTGTGGCCTCGGGCTGCCACGTCCAATGGTGTAAGTTAAAGTCCCCCGCAATCAGTACTCGATCCTCAGGTTTGGGTTGCCAGGCCGCTAGGATGTCCCTGAGAGCCTGGCCAGATCGCAGAGAGCCACGAGGGGCGTTGTATACGTTGATGACTGTGAGAACCTCCTTCGTTCCTGAGAGGAGTCGTAAGAAGAGCAGGTCTGTGGGCGGATCGGATAGAGGCCGTGTTTGTACGCCTCGTAGCCCAGTTCCTCTGCGGAGGTAAGTAAGCACCCTGGGACGGTCTTCTGTCCAGTTGTCCACCGGGGTGAAAGTCTCAAAACCTGGGTGGTGTCTTGTGAGCCTCCTCTCCTCCGAACGGATAGACGGCTCTTGTATTAGGAGTATATCAACCTGGGCTGCGTAAGCCAGGTTCAGTGCTGTTTCGTGGGCGGATGCCCGTCTGCCCACATTCGCTTGCATGATTTGCAGGGTTTTAGAGGGCTGTATTCTTCTCTTGTGTCTCATTCGCCGGGGTGCAGTCCATCGCTTGCTCTTCTTCACGGGAATGTCGATGCGACTGCTGGGTCGCGAATCTCCACAATCTTTCTCCCTCAGCTCGGATGGCCCGTAGCTGTGCCCTATTTCTCCTCTGGACTGCGCCCTTCACCACTTTGGGTTTAGTAGGGCAAGCGGCATCAAAGGCGGCGTGAGGCCCGTTACACGACGGACATTTAAAGGGGCAATCGCAGCCATCGTGACCCTCGGTGCCGCCGCAAGGTGCCCGATGTTGGTCGGTCGTGTGGGAAGGAGAGCTGCACTTGATGCATCTCTTCCTTCTAGTACACGTTCGTTCGTTGTGAAAGCCACCGCAGCGGTGGCAATGGGGAGATCTCTTCTCCTTCGGGAACTGCAGGTTCACGAAAACGCTGGCCCCCATCAAACGGAGGCGTCTTGGTAGTTGCCTTGCGGCTTCTGCCTTGAACCAGGCTGTTACCGTGCCTAGTCTTTCGAGTTCGTCTTTCCTGGAAAAGTATGCTTTTTCAGGCTTGAGTTTCATCGTCATCTGCATCTCTTCAAGAAGCTCCTCAGTCGTGATTTCCAGCTCAGTGTTGGTTAGTAGGCAATGCCTGGTGTAAGGGACGTTTGCGATATATGCTCGGATCCAGGTATCGCGCTGTTCGACCGCTTGCGCCTGGAGAAGGGCAGCAATCTGTTCTCTGTTATCTAGCAGGATTTTTGCTCCATCTGCTGACGAAGGTAGGAGTGCTAATCCTGTCTTGACATGGTCGATCCCCTTCAGGGCTTCTCGAGCTTGGGGACTTAGCTTTTCCCGAACGAAGACATATATGTCGTAGGCTTTCTCGTTACGAAACGGGCTTTCAGGTGGTAGACGCGCGAACAAGCGCAGGTCTTTCAAGGCCGCCCGGTTTGCAGCTTGTTTTGCGGCTTGTTTGGCTGGCGGTGGTTCATCCTGTTTCCCGGTGAGTAGCTGGCTCGCTACCGCCGCGTATGATCGGACTGAGGACGGCTTGATTTGGGCTGTGTGTAAGGGTCGCCCTTGGGGACTAAGGGGAGCCTCGCTGGGTCTTATATCAGCAGCATGCATGGACCTTGCTAGACCACGATGGTGCCAGTCTGAACGCTGTTTCTCCTCTTGAAGCTCTCTCTCCAGGGATTCGGTCTTCTTCAAACAGTCTTTGAGAAGTTGTTCCCTCTCAGCATCCCTTCGTAGGAGATCCTGGACGAGATTCGAAAGTCTGTTGATCTCTTCTTTAAGGTCGGCATTTTCTTGATAGTTGACCTGCTCAACTACTCTGATCTTTGCGGTCGGTTTCCGGACACGTCCCGACCGTCGAGATGTACTGACGTCCCCGTGAACCGTGATCGATGGCTCTACACCGGGAGAGACCGCCATGATGGTATGATTCAGCTCCCGTGGGCTGATGATGAGAAATGATAGTACTATGGGCCGAGGCCCTCTATGGTGTTAACAGATACTAACAGTGGGTCTGCGGAAAAGGAGAGTCCTTCCTTGTCGATCTCGGAAGGTCGGCTTCCCGAATTGTCAGCGAATACTTCGGTAGACAGGCCACGTGACAAGGATATAGTCTTAAGCGGTCCTTCTTATCTCTCCCGACTCCCATTGTTTATGCTTTCCGTTCCTTATCGAGGGGTTGTCTTACCTAGGGGGGTTAGACTAGAAGGGGGATGCACGGTGACGGGGCGCCCCTCATCGGTTTAGTCCGTACGGTGCGGGGTTCGTGGCAAGGGGTGTTTATAATTTCGAAAGTATTTAGTGGAGGCATGTACGCTTCCGGGTCCCCTTTGCAGTGCTGCTCGTGTCTTCTTCCCAGGGCCGTTGGATTCGTCAATGTCATGCCGCCAGAGGAGGGCTCCATCAGTTCGGCCAGCTTGAGGGGGAGAAGACGCTCACATCATGCCTGCCTCACTTGCAGGTCTGCCGCCTTTGCCAACAGGGATTTAATTCTTTTCGTGATGGGGGTTGCTCGCTGACGCTTGTTCGCGCCGTACAGGAGAAAAAAGACGCGGTGTCCGGGTGAGAAGCCGGCGTGCTCGAGTTGCGTACGGTTGTCTCAGTCATGCTCTTACCCTGCGGTGAGACCTTCGCAAAGCGGAAGATCGGTATGCATGTCATAAACACTCTTGCCCCTACTGATATCAGACGCCTTACCACCGATAGGATGAGAGACTGCAAACTTTGGAAGAGAAATTGGATCTCCTCCTCAGTGGAGGGGGCTTGTAATACGACACCGCACGCGAACATGCTTCGTTCAGACCATCTGACCGGGTTCTTAGACCGAACCACCACGCTCGTCAAGGACAACCACAAACACAACAGCAGGCAACGTTCGAAGAAGTCACCGATGCGTCGGAAAAGTCATTTTCGGCAACGCCGCCATCTCGGAGAAATCGACAAGACTACCCGACCGACAACAGCAATTCTGTCGTCTTTGACCCAGATGACATGGCGACGGGCATTAATCTCTACTTCAAGTACTGCCATCGACAACCGATTTGGTGTTTTGAGAGAGATGAAGTCGGCGACTACGACTCTTTGCCAGAAGAGCTCGCCAGCAGTATCCTAGCGCTGACATCGCGGTTCTCTGAGCAACGCGATCATATGCAGCTCTTCAGCAGTAACGCAAAGACACTCATCATGCTTCGAATTGCGAATGGCACCGTGGACATCACGACAATAGAGAGTTTGTGTCTTCTGTCTTACGCCTCTTTCATAGGTAAGTACCTCAGCGCAGAGCGTCGTCGTGATATGATTTGAAATGGGAAACTGATCTTACAGACGGCAATGTGCACCTGGGCCAATTTCACCTAGGCCTCTCGCTTCAGCTGTGCCGGTCAGCTATGCTTGACATGGAATCTGTTTATGCGGTGGATGATTCCACAACGGACCGAAAGAAGAGGCTTTTCTGGAGCCTCCAGTTGCTGGAGCAGTCCTACGGCCGCCAGGATGGATTATTGAGCTTTCCCAACGACGTGCGCCGGCCTACTCTTCCGTCAAGCGGGAACCAGTCGGAGCAGGACTCATGCAAGGCACCACCACTACCCCGAGATGATCTCGGGACCTCTTCTCCTGGCGAGACGGGCATCTGGAACACGAGTGTCTGCCTAGGATGGGTCTGGAGCCAGGTTAGGAAGTATGTCTCGGATTGCTCACGTAACATCCTCAAGGAACCATGGCGGCATGACTCTACCTACGCCAAAGTCCTCTCGGACTTCATGGAGACTGAGAACAGGATACCCATGTGCCACCGTTATGACTCTGTCAAGTTCTACGAACGGAAAATTGACGAACTCAAGGTGAACCGGGACTACTGGGCGCCATGGTTGAAGGAGCAATTCACTTACCATGCGATACCCACAGTCCTGAATCATCCGTTTCTCTACATTGTTGGAGCCCAGCACAACCCGAACCTCGGGATCCCAAACACATTCTGGAGGAGGTCTTCAGAACAAGCGCTGCTCCACGCCACTTGGATTGTCCGGATGATTGACATGGTTGTCGACAAGCAGGTGCCGCTGGTAGATCCTTTCTTTGGGCATGTCGCTGCTATTGCTGCAACGGTTCACCTTTACTATTGCTGCGCGGCGGCGGCGAGGTTAAAGCACAAGTCTAATACGGACTTTGCTAAGTGCAGAAGATTCTTGAAAAGTTTCATCCCTTGTTCCGCAGCCTGTGGCGCATTGGTGAGTAGGAAAACAGTCGCACATGAAACTCTTTATGGTTGACCATGATATCTAGGACCGTAACCTCGACAGGATGACCCGTATCGCTGCAGGAACCGAGAATATGGACGTAGAAGACTGGATGCCTTCTAAAATCTACCTCAGCGTTCCCTTGATGTGGGAGATTCTCCAATTCAACTCTACAACCGACTCTCAGGAAATCCCAACCGCCGGCCTCCTAGACGCATCACTCACACCTGCTATACCGCCCGTTGATACTAGCGATAGCTCAACCCTCGAGATCATTGTCGCCACATCTCCGGAGATCACCATCAACATTGCAGACGGCGGGCAAGAGGCGCCAACGTCGACATACAAGAGGACGCACAACGTTTCCTCTAACCCGGCAAATTCAACAGCGACGTCATCTTCGTCGTCGTCGACGTCACGGGCCGCAATGTTTGACCCACCGACTGTCGAGCAGATTGATAGCCTGACCTTTAATACCACACCATGGTTATACGCGGACCCCTCGCAGCTCGTGGGCATTGGAGATATGAGTTACCCGCAATCGGAACCAGGCAGTGCATGGTGGGAAGGGGAAAACTTCAACAATATCATATTCAATCAATTTTAGCAATGAACAATGTTTCGCCACACGATGCCGGTTTCTATTCAGTGGTCAGCATGCATATACCACCTTGTTGACTCCATGTCTTGTGTCTTCTTGATGTGTGAAACAGTCGCTCAAATGCTCTGTTACAAAGCTCAGCCGCCATGGTAAACCTCTGCGAGCAGCATGGTCAGGTAGTGCCATGCTGTGACCAGGACTTCTTTTCAGACCCCTGATGGCATGTGTTGGAAGGCGCAAACCAAGGTGGCACACGGTGCTCGAGTCATTCATTCATCTTTGGTGTTTATCGTCGGGATCCGTCACCGGACAGACGCGACAACACGAGGGCACCAAAACACCAAGCAAGAGGCCACGATGGAGTAATTCTTAGGTAATATGAACCACCTCACCTCAGGTAAGTCACCGAGGAGAAACCCACAGCCCATGCAAACGCGACGCCAGGCGGCTTACGGACTTGGAACGGCGCTTCCTTGGTGAGCCCCCGAATGCGGTGGATCATGCGGGGGAGTAGGCAGGGATCAAGCTCTCGTTTTAGATGAACTTTTTGGATAAAGGCAAATCGGGGATGTCACGGATGGGGTAGCCGGGTAGCCTGGCTCGTTGGGGTTGCAGAGCGGTTAGAAAAGGCTTCGGAGTGATAGGTCATGTCCCGTCCGACCAAGATCGTTCTAGACTGCTCGATGGGTCAGTCTCCTTGGCCCCGAACATGCCAACCAACCCTTACAAGTTCAGTGGGAATGACAGGGCACACATTCGCTCATTTGATTTGCCTGGCGCGCACAAGTCCGCCGCTTGTCTGGCTTATATTCGGCAGGAAGAAAACAGAGACTCGAAGAGGTGTTCGTCTGCTCCCAACGGCTGGTCCTCTTCACCCCCCCTCAAGCGTCTAGCTTTCCCTCTGCCAGGCATGCCAAGATCAGGGTCCTGAGCCAACCCGTTTTTGATGCACAGTTGCATTCATAGCCTTGCGGTTTTGGAGATGGCGGTACCCCCTGTCTTGTAGAAGCCGGATATCGACTGGCATGGACCACTTCTTCTGTCGCTGTAATGGAACCCGGTGCAAAGCACTTGCCCCCCAGGCTGGCAACGAAGCGCCAAAGAGGTCAATGATGATCTTCTTCTGAGCTCGAATAATCCGCTCTTGAGGATCACCAGGGTACTGAGGACGCGTTATTCTGCTCATTTGTTATCCCCACATCGCACAAGAGCAGGGCTGCGATAGCATGACTCAAGCGGGCAAGACACTCCGAATGTCAGCTTCGGTGCGCCAAACATCCCACTCCCGCCGACTGAATTGCCAGCGCACGATCCGTAACGCGAAGTGCGGTGGGCAAACGACAAGGTTGGGACTTTCAATGTGAGGCAGATGTTGCTGATACCACATAAGGGCGACAAGGAATTCTTGGTCACAATGACTACATGGAAGGTTTCCATCCTTCCCAGTCACGGGGTGATGGGCTCCCCGTAAGGTGTGCAGTCGTGTTTTGGCTCGTTTCGACAGGAGCCCGACTCGGCGGAAACCAATGCGATGCTGATATCAGGTCCTGTCATGATGGTCCAATTGCTTGCGTCTGATCGTCGACTTTTCGGACGAATCTCCAGCGGCCGGTTGGCGAGACTCTCACCGACACTTGCTTATAGCAGGCTCTGGTATCGCAATAGTCGGGAATTGGATGAACGGCGCCTTGCCTGAAGGGATTGTGGTAATCGCAACTTTGCAAGCACAATTAAGGATTCGATTGAGACGGGCTGGTCTGCGCGTCAGGACTCTTGGCTGCACGTTTGGATCTTACTGATTGCACAATGGCTACAGCGAAAGGAAATGCACGAGCAAGCACAAGTTGTACTGTGTGATGATGGGAGGCGATGCAGGAGAGGGTGGATGTCCAACGTCGGAGCTTGGTCGCAAACCGGTTGATGCCCAACAGTACCTTAGATGGAACGTCAAAGACTCATCTTCCTTCCAACTCTCGAAACGTTATCTTTCTCGCGATGATCCATAAAGAGCATCAGACATGTCACGATCACGATGACCCTGATAAGGCCAAACACCCGAAGGTTATGATGGCCGGGGGGAAGGGCACCGGCGGAGTGGCCGAGTTCGGAGCAGAGAACACGAACCCCCCCACCCCCGGCTGATGTGAGCCGGCCTCGCTCGTCCAACCCTAGGGGGGTTGGTATTGCAAAACAATGGTGAATGTTGGCAACAGGCCAAGTTCCAAGTGCAAGCGCAGCAAGCTGGTTGCGCCCGCTATCTTCCTCTGGTTGCGAAGGTGACCATATCATGACCGAATCAAGCGCAAGTGAGGCTATGTGGCGATAAGCCTTTGCGAACGTGGTGTTGATGGATCAATATCATGGAGGTGTGAAGTATGTTTGGGTTCCTCTGGGGGCCACACGCATCGGCCAACACGGACGGCATCGGCTCCAAGAAACCGATCAGGTGACCGCCGTCTTGGGCTCTCCGGGCCACATCTACGGTGCTGCTATCTACCTATAGCAGGCTCCATGTCTGTTCTCCAGGTTCTCCACACCGACGATGAGGCTAGACTGAATCGGGGTATCCCAGACGGGCATGGGTGACTTATAAACCGTCTTGCAACTGTACACGATGCTATCATCTCGAGGGGTTATCACCAGAAGGGTTCTTTTAAATCCGTAATACATCATTGTTATTTACATCTCCTTTCCCTTGTCACCAGACAAGAAGGACTCACACATTCACACACATACATCATGGATCCCTCACAGCGCGTCGTCATTATCGGGGCCGGCATAGTCGGTACCAACATCGCTGATGAGCTGGTCTCGCGGGGGTGGACTAACATCACAGTGGTCGAGCAGGGGCCATTGGCTATGCCGGGTGGCTCAACATCTCATGCCCCCGGTCTTGTTTTCCAAACCACCGGTTCCAAGACTATGAGCTCCTTTGCAAAATACACGGTACAAAAACTGCTCTCAATAGAATGTTTCAACCAAGTTGGCGGCCTTGAAGTGGCAGAAACACCAGAGAGACTCGAGGAACTCAAGAGGAAACATGGTTATGCCTCCTCCTGGGGCATTGAGGCCCATCTGCTCACCGCCGACGAGGTCAAGAAGATCTACCCCCTTATCAGCACAGATGTGGTCCTTGGCGGCCTGCACATTCCAACCGATGGTCTTGCATTGGCTGCCCGTGCAGTTCAAGTGCTTATCGAGCGCACTCGGAAAGCCGGTGTCCGTTATCTTGAGCACACCCCGGTCACGGGCATCACGCGGAGCCAGGGCCGAGTCACAGGCGTCGAGACGAAGAACGGTGCGATTCCCGCCGATCTCGTCATCGCGTGTGCCGGCTTGTGGGGCGTTGAGGTCGGTGCCATGATCGACCTACCGATCCCACTGCTGCCCGTCGGCCACCAGTACGCAAAGACGACTCCAGTGCCAGCGCAGAAGGGGAAGAAGCTTGAGGTGAATGGCGCTCAACTACCCATTCTTCGCCACCAGGATCGGGATCTTTACTACCGCGAACATGGTGAACAGTATGGCATTGGCTACTACGGTCACCGTCCTCTTCCCGTAGTCGCTGCCTCGCTTGGCGAGACGCCCAAGCATGTCGATGAGCACAATATGCCATCGCGCCTAGACTTCACCCCAGATGATTTTAAGCCGGCATGGGAACTCACCAAGAAGCTCCTCCCTGCCCTCGCCGAAACCGAGATCGAATACGGCTTCAACGGCATCATGTCTTTCACTCCAGACGGTGGTCCCCTCGTCGGCAGAGCGCCCAATTTGGAAGGGTTCTTTGTTGCAGAAGCAGTTTGGGTGACACACTCCGCCGGTGTTGCTCGCGCGGTAGCCCAGCTTCTAACCACCGGGAAGTCCGAGGTCGATCTCGGAGAGTGCGACATCTCTCGCTTTGAACAAATTCAACTCGCGCCCGAGTATGTCAAGGAGGTCTCTACGCAGAACTTTGTCGAAGTTTATGACATCTTGCACCCTCTTCAGCCGCGCCAGTCACCGCGCAACCTCCGCGTCAGCCCGTTTCACTCCCGTCAGAAGGAGCTTGGCGCTTACTTCCTCGAGGCAGGGGGATGGGAGCGTCCGCAGTGGTTTGAAGCCAACGCCGCGCTTGTCAGCCAGCTGCCTGACAAGTGGAAGCCAAAGAAGCGCGATACTTGGTCAGCGAGGTACTACTCCGACATTGCTGCCGCAGAAGCCTGGAAGACGCGGACAGCGGCCGCAATGTACGACCTCACGCCAATCCGCCGGTTGGAAGTTTCTGGACCCGGATCAGCCAAGCTTCTTCAACGGCTAACCACGAGCAATGTCGACACAGCGCCGGGTAATGTCACCTTTACGCTTCTCCTTGATGACGAAGGTGGTGTTCTCAGCGATATCTTTGTTGCCAGGCTTCGCGAAGACCTATACCAGCTTGCCGTCAATGGCCCCGTTGATCTCGCTTACTTGGAACGAGAGGCTCGTCTCCAAGTCAAGACGTCGCCGGCCCAGTTCGTTCAGGTCCGAGAAACCACCGGAGGTACGAGCGGCATTGGTCTCTGGGGACCCCGCGCCGCCGACATTATCACTGGTATTAGCTCAGACAACCTCAAAGACATGCCTCAGTCGCAAGTCAGGACAGCCATCATTGCTGGTCTCCCGGTTACTGTCGTGAGCCTGTCGTTTGTTGGTGAACCCGGCTGGGAGATTTACACCAGTGCAGAGAACGGTCTGCGTCTGTGGGATACTCTTTGGAAGGCTGGTCAGCCCCATGGAGTCATCGCCGCAGGTCGCAGCGCCTTTAGTGCCCTGCGCCTGGAAACTGGATTCAGGACGTATGGCGCCGATGTGACTACCGAGCACAATCCTTTTGAGGCCGGTCTTGACTTTGCCATCGATCTTAGCAAGGAAGGGTACGTCGGTCATGACGCTATCAAGCGCCTTGCAAATACCAAGGTCAACAAGCAACTCCGCTGCCTTACAATCAATGACGGGAGCTCCGTTGTCCTCGGGAAGGAGCCCGTGTTCCTCGATGGCAAAGCCGTCGGGTATGTTACGAATGCAGCGTTTGGCTACACAATCGGGAAGCCTATTGCCTATACGTATTTGCCAAGCAGTGTGAAAGAGGGCGACGTCGTGGAGATTGAGTATTTTGGAAAGAGGATTGAGGCGACGATGACGACGGAATCATTGCGTAAGGCACAAATGAGCGAGCAGACGGCTATCTCATCACCAAAGAGGATCGCTATCAAGTCGAAGTTGTAATTAGTTGTTTGGGTAGGCGTCTGGGGCGTTTTACGGGCACTTCTTTGCATGATAATGAAGTAAATGAACTTTCAATGACAATAATGTGTGCGCGTTGTGAGGACCATCTTACATGAGAAGCTTCTGGAACTGAGATATATCTAAGCAGGGAATTCTACAATATGGAAAAGACAGATATCACTCAAACCTGACGCAGGCGTTGTGACTACCTTGTTTCCTACCATTGATGTAGACAGCAAACTCCACGGACGCCCCCGATGGAATCATCTCCACCACATAAGTCATCTTCTTGGCCATCGTACCATCGATGGTCATGATGTCAGGCAAACTCGAAAACGGAACGTCGAGCTTGCAATCAATGTAGCAAAAGTCATTGACTTGGAATGTGCGCCGATCTGGCACTTCCACCGCATCGCATTCGCAGATGCCAACAGAAAAATGGCCTCCTACGTCTTTTTTGTAAATCTCATAATAGGAGAATTGTACTGGTTTCATCTGAGAAACAATTTCGCCCTATGAAGAAGTTGAGAGAGTTAATTTCGTGGTCCGCCAGGGTGACATACGGGGGAAATTTACCCTTCTCAGGTACCAGTGCATTTGATTCTTGGCCCTCCAACCCCCCAAGTAGACGTCGAACTCTTTGTCTTCTTGAAGGTGCCTGAACCGATCGAATTCCGCTCGGTAAGTAACTCCATAGCTTGACCTCGATACTGTTGAGGTCACTTGAATAGGTACCTTAACTCTGTGGTCAGGGCGCTTGACAAGAGTTTGATCTTCAGCTCGATGGCCATCCAGGAATCCTTTATGAACTGCCCCTCTGCAAATTGCGGTCCGTCTTTGCACAATATCAGTCTTGGTTGGTCCGCTCTTGAAATTCTACACGTGAAGTAATGGATGGTCACTTACGGTTGCATGCCCCCCGACTGCAAGACTTTCATCCCATGCTTCTCCTTGAGATGGTCATACAGGTATGGACTGGCGCCTAATCCTCCGACAAGAATGATTCCCTACGCAGGGAAGCACAGGTCAGTGATTCAAACGTGTTGCGGTTGGTATCTTGTTTTCGGCTTACGGTAATTGTTAAGCCAGACCTCGTCGCCATTCTAATCTGCTTCGTAACCAGCTCATCAATCCCATTAAAAGAGTCTGTGAAGGCTCTTTGAATGTGAGGTCTATTCTTATACTCAGCTGATTGATAAGGACGTCATTCAAGATTTAGTTCACTCACTCCTTGAAATGAATCCTTCCGTTCTTAATGACTGGCTCCTTGCAGAAGTCGTTAAGATTAGACTCGCTGAAAGCTTCGGCTGGTATTTCAACGATGTATTCTCGATGGGTAAGATCTGGTACGAATGTTGGTTTTATGAGTGCCTCCCACTCATTTTTCATAATTCTCTTCTTCCCAGTGTCACTCAGATGGTTCCATCTGGAGCCCAAGCGAGCTTTGCATGCTCTCTCGAAGGCTTCGTCAATAAAGATACCACCACAAAGGCTACCTAGTAATTAAATGTTGTCAGCTTTTTTTTAAGTCGTCCAATCTCAGTCATATGAATAGTGTTACCTGTTCCTTCCACTGCTTCTTGCATCGATATGGGTCTGGTCTGATCAATTTGGTAGCTGATGAGATCCTGATGATAATCAGATACATCAAACATAGACGGGGCCAATAACTGAAAGATCGAAGAGAGTTTACACTTACCACTGTGCCACCACCGGCATCGCAAAGAATGTACACATCATTCTTGCCCACCTTTCGGCCTGGCTCGCTCAAAGTTGATAAAGCCGCGGCTTCGGGCTCAGGTGCCAGAGTCAATCTAGTTTTTCCTGCTACTCGTGAACAGAGGATGCCTGCCTGCTCCGCGGCTGTCTCCATTGCCTGCCTCGCATAACCCTTCCAGATGGCAGGTACTGTGATGACTATGTGTAGCCTCATGGCGTCAACGACTTCTTCCCCTCTTGCCTTAGTAATGGTATACATCGCGTGATTGAAGAGTGCCCGCAGAAAATCCGCCACGAGCGCAATGGCAGTCTTCCCAGAGTCTTTCAACATCCTCTTGCCTCGCAAGATGAATTCAGATGCGCACAGTTCAGGGCCAAGATCTTCGTCCTTGAGGAGTAGAAGTTTGAACCAGCGGATTGGGTCTGCATCATCAGGGATATCGTATCCCCACATCATCATTTCGTCGTCATAGTAAAGCTCTGTTGGGGCTTTGCCTTCATCGGGACCCTTACCAGGCCAGGTGGTGATGATATTGATGTGGTCGTTTTCGAATTCTTCAGTCGTAGCCCAAGCTACTCCAGAGTAACTAAGCAAGAATCACTTTGTTAAATACAATACTCTCAAGTTCAAATTACGAGGAGAAAGAGAAACTCAATTTACATACGTCGTCCCAAAGTCAATTCCAATGACAAGTAAGTCATCATCTTCTTCATCATTTGATACCCTTCCCTGCCCACTGTGAGGTTATGTTCCGTTGAATGGAATATTGCATTGAAGACTAACCTGGACTTGGACATTGTACGCGGGTCGCATGATCAGATGCAATGCTTTTTTGACGAACTATATGGAGCACGTGAAAGGTAGTAAGTAGAAGGCCTGGATGCAGGTTGGTGTCCAATGATTCACATTTGAGGCTGGTCATTGTGGAAACTTTGCTGCCTTTTATGGTCGACAGAGAGGAATATTCAACGTACGTTGGCAGCCTGCAGGCGAGTGATCAGAAGATAGATGTGTCTGTCAAGGCAGGCTGTGCTAAAGATATTCATTGGGGGCGGGCGCCTACACTTCGGGCTGACCACCGTTCTCACTTTTCTTCAAGTACCACAATGAACCAGAATGCCTCCGCCAAAAGAGTTGCTACTGAATGATCGAAATATAGGGCATGATATACCGTTGATTGTTGCATTCCATATATGTTGTCTTTGGCGGATGCCGTTTTGAACCATTACCTACCTCAATTGCACTGTAGCTACGCCCTTCTTGATGCTGGAAGCGATCATTGTTCTTCAATTACTGTGCGTTGTTTGGATACTGGAAACATCACCGATGCAAGCAGCAGGCTGCCAGGCTGTACGTATTGGTTCTTGATCAGGCTCTCGTCTGAATTGAGTCTGTGCCGGCAGTAGTTCTTGTTCGCCTTAGAAAGCTCTAGCCTGGCTAGTATTGACTGTTCCGGCAAGTTCCAACTGCAAATTTCCTAATGCTCAACTCCGTTGCCTTGTCCATTCTATAGGTCTGAGATTTGAGATGCAGTCCCACGCAGCACTCTTAGGTATGGGAAACCCTGGCACACTCAACGCGTTTCTTCCATCCCCGTGCTGTAGGATCAAATTTGTCAGGCGACGGAATTAATGGAGGCGTTCGCTGACACGAGGAGCCTACACGCCGTTGAGCCTGCTTCATCACACCACAAAGAAGTTCGGTGAATAGGAGCTGACCTGCAGCCAGGTTACTTGGTGCTTGGCGATTCCTAACTGATCAATCAGGAGTCTGAGAGTACAATGAAAGAGGGAGCCTACTCGGACTCGGACGCTTTTTGTGTAACTATGCCCGGTCCAACGGTGGTCCACCCAAATGATTTTGCCTCGTAATGCATGCAAGGAGCGCCACACCAACTTCATTCAAAAAGTGAGCATGTTCACACCAGCAGGCCAGGCTCACCAAGCTAATCGATAGGTATACCCAATAATATTACAGGGCTATCTCGGTTTGCTTTACCCCCGCAGAATGATGATACCCCGCCGTCGGTTCAATGAGAGCCAGCTTATCCGAACTCGCGCCGGGCTGAAGCTCCTTCATCACCCATGAGCTGCCATTATCTACGGCGAAATTACACCGACACCTATGGCCCTTGAAAGCTATAAAGGCGAGATCATATCCAATGTTCTTGTTTCTCAACACTGCCAAGTCCATATCCAAGTCAACGGGACCATTCGCATCTATGTCCCAGCTTTTCACCATGGCAGAGAAGAATTCAAATATTTACAACTCATCTGGCCAACCGCTAACTCGCCGGACATGGCCACGCGATGGTGAACGATCGACTTCAAGGAGCGAGCTTCCCCGCCATGACAACTTTCAGTACCAAGATTCCTTCGATACAGAGGCAGCCGGGAGTCCTTCGTTGACATGGAGGTGTGGAAAATCATCAAGATCTGTAAATACTATGTATTGTTCTATATTGCAATTAACAGAAGAAACTAACAACTATGGAGTTGATGGTTTTTGCTAACCTTGAAATTGAACTTTTGTAGTCTCCAATTGATACCAATTCTATTCGGCAATCGGAATCCTCGACCGAAGTCGATCTACATAGCTTGGGCCACACATGGGATCAGAGGCCAACTCCCAAAACACGCGAATACAAAAGAATGGAGGATGAATTGAATGGGAAGGAGGTCAAACTAGAGTCTTTAAAAGTCGAGCTGCAGCAGAAAGATGCCGATCTTGCCGATGTGCGTAAACGCTGGAAGCAGACAGCTAAGGAGCTAAACAGGCTCAAGATGTCACAAAAGAGAGAATTGTATGAAGTGACAGATCGCCACCTAGTGGAACTGGCCACCAGACTACGATACAATGTTCGAGACCTTGCGATTCGATATTTTGAGGGCAAGATGGGACCTCGGGGTTCAGCCCACGAACTCACGGGATCCAAATTCTTACAGTACTTCGGCCGGGTTGTCCATGATACAACAGTACGTAACGCCCTACTAAAGTCTGGAAATAGACGCTCGAGCGTTATGCAAGCGTATCTGTGGGAAATTTTCACCGCAGAGATATTCGGTCGATACCTTTGGATAGGATCCGAGCTATCTGGGGCCATTCAAGTCTTGAATGACCATATGAGACAAGGTAGGAAGATAGACTTCGTGCCATTTTCACGTTGAAATATTTTACTGAAATGAATTGTAATCAAGCCAGATGTCCAATTACCAGTTTCGACGTCGAGTCCTGTCGGAGTTTCCAACTGTGGAGTACAGAGACGACAGGTTTGATACTGCACACCATCGATGCGAAGAAAGAATCCGCAGTCAGGCGGTTCATTGAGAACACGGTACGAGATATAGCATCCGGTATAGTGGATGCAGTTGCTTCTCTCATCATCGTTGAGAATGATGAGCTAGGTTCAGAGATTGAGAGGATTCTGCATGAGGCTCTAGCTCTTGATAAGGAAGTCTGTAGCCAAGTTGCACGTGTGGATTGGATCACTTACGAGACACCGATGATCTTTGATCCCGAGCAAATGGAATGGGAAGGGGAAGATGAGTCGGGGAGACGAGATCAACCAGTCCGCCTTGTTGTGGCTCCAGCTTTAAGAAAGCGAGGGAAATCAACTGGGGAAGACTTCGATGTTGATCGATTACTACTCCCCATGGTCGTTTCACGTCTTAGTACTGGAAACTAATCGAACATGAGGTGCCGAGATTTCTGCGAGAACTTGTATCAGTTGGGTTATGATTGACATGAATAGCGAGAGTCTTCGGAGCTTAGGATATCAAGAAGGAGCCGGGGCTAATGTGAATATAACGTATCTACTAAGGGGGCAGAATAGAATGCCGGTCAATACACCCCTATGTACCTAGTTCCATCACTGTACCCTGGCATGCATCAGTAAGTCACACTCACGGCACCAGATAAAATTGCCACTCGGACCGATTAATTTATGATTCCACTAAAACCTGACGACCAACTTCTTTCCCGATACCTTTCCCTTACGCAACTGGTCTAATTCCTCCAGCAAGATATCAATACCACCACTCATCTCTTTGATGGGGGGAGGTCTTAGAACCTCAGTGAGCCGTGGAAGTATTGCGTAGAACTGCGCGAGAGCCTGACGATGTTCTAAATCGACCGGGAACTTGGGTCCGATTGGCGGCAGCCAGGAAAACTCTTTGCCAAAGACCGTATAAAGCATGATCATGTCATACTTGACACCTGGAACTTTTGACTCTCCTTGATCAAGCAGCGTGACAACCTTGCCACCCTTGGCTTGCAGTACTTTGGCCGTCAGAGGACCAGTGCCCTTTTCTGAGATACAGTCCAGAGCCAGGCTGATGTCTGGGAAGGCCGACACGACTTCCTGTACCCAATTCTCCGATCTGTAGTTGAAAACGTGGTCGGCTCCATAGCTCTTGACGAGATCATTAGAATGTGGAGACGCAGTTGTCACCACGGTGCAGCCCGCTAACTTGGCGAGCTGGATGGCAAAGAGGCCGACGCTTGTGGAGCCTGCGTAGATGAAAACGGTCCGTCGCGGCGTAGATGCTTCGGGATTTTGCTTTAGCTCATCAGGCCACGGAAGTCCAAGATGCACGTTCATCGCCAAGACGGCAGTGACGGCTGAGACACCGTAGGTTGCTGCAGCCTCATCCGAGATACCTTGAGGAATCTTCCACGCCAGGTCTGCTTCGGCCTTGAGGTATTCTGCGAACGCGCCCCTGTCGTGGTGCAAGCCGCCATGGACAACACCCGCTACACGGTCTCCCACCTTCCACGACTCTACCGCGGACTTGCCAACTTCAATCACCTCTCCTGCGTAGTCGCAGCCGACGATGCAGTTCTTGGGTGAGATGACGTCAATGTGCTTGTAGTCACTTGGGTTGAGAGCCACAGAGTGCACCTTGACCAGTATCTCTTGGCCGGTGATGACAGGCTTTGGTACGTCGATTACATGGGCTCCCTTGAAGATGGACTTTCCCGAGGTAAAGTTAAAGATTCGTGCGGGGGTGCTACGATTTGACACCAAAGCCTTCATTTTGAAGAGTCGAACAGATCCGGTAGAAAGACGGGATAGGTGTTGAGCCTTTTTTCAATTTTGAATGTCTTAATAGGAATGTTTGGTTGTTCAGAAGCGCGTGAGGTTGAGGCGTGGGGGATAGGAACACTAGGAAAGGAGGCAAAGATAACTTGATAGATGGATGAAAACCCAAGATCCACGGAGTTCGAAATACTCGAGAAGATGAGCAACACGTGCGGGCAGGCTTTGGAAAAAGAAAGAGCGATTTGTAAAGTCCGCCTACGTTCTTTGACTTTCTTCGCGACATCAAGTTTGGCGCGTGGAATTCCCTCGGACGAATTGGATTCCGTCCATTAGATGACTGAATCCAGCGGCTTATGCCATTTCCATACTCTAATATTTGTAAATTGTAATCTGTTCCGCCGGGGCGGTCGCTTTCCCAGAAAGGAGGCTCTGGAAAAACGAAGTAGCCGATTCAAGACGAGACAAATATTCGGAGACTGGTTGTTTACTAATCATCCCGGCCAGGTGGTTGGCCTGTCAACTGCACCCAGCATAATTCGTTTATGGCATACTAGCGGACACTAGATGAGCCGACTGTAGGCAATTGCAAGCATTCCTGTTTGCGGTCATCATGAAGTCTCATAACTCTACAGGCTATTGTCGGCCCCTGGGGGATTACTGGAAGAACACGGTAGGCAGGATGATGGATTTGTAAGTAAAGGCCATTTTCAGATCACCATAGAGGACTCCAGTAAGGCTAGTCGTGTTTGAAGGCGTACCCTACATGGGTTTTCATTCCTTGCCACTTGTATCGAAGCTCACTCAAGGCCTGTGTATGAGTCGAGGTGTTCATCTTCAGTACGGCTGAAAATGATAAATATCTTGGCCTCAAGTCCCTTCCATAAACCTCCGTATAGTAGAACCATCCTCATTGACTTTTTCATCGGCACATCATCTTTAATGCATCCTGAACAAACTTGAACCTCACGCTATGTCTCTGAAGAAAGTCACTCTCGTTGGTGTAAGTTCCTACAACAATGTTGCTCGTTGCCAAGTTTACTGATGATTGATATGGGTGCAGGCCAGTGGCAATGTCGGCGCGGCCGTTCTGCCTGAGTTGCTCAAATCTGACCTAGACTTGACCATTCTAAGCCGCGAGGGATCTTCCGCGATCTTTCCCCCGGGTGCCAAAGTGGTCAGAACCGACTACAGTGAGGATTCCCTGATCAAGATCCTTGCAGGCCAAGATGCAGTTGTCAGCATGCTCCCGATTGTGGCTCTTGGAGAGCAGCAGAAAATCGTTGAGGCTGCCATAAAGGCAGGCGTGAGAAGATTTATTCCCAGCGAATATGGATCCGACTCTACGGTATGGGGTTCCTCTGTGCAGACGGTGCAGCACCAAATGCACATTCTCTAACTAACATTAACTACAGTCTGATGAGGTTATTGCAGCCGTCCCGTTTTTCCAGCCAAAAAAGGCTCACCTTGACTGGCTCGCAAGCAAGGAGGATGTTCTCAGTTGGACCGCTATCATTACTGGGCCTTTCTTTGATTGGGTAAGGCCCCCTAGTTGTATTCATTGATTTCAGCGACTCGCCAGGGTGTCTAGATGCTGATATTCTTGAATCGCTGTAGGGATTGAAGCTCGGGATGACAGGCTTCAATCTTGCTACCAAGACTGCCACTCTGGTAGATGGCGGCAAGACTCGATTCACAGCAAGTAACACGGCACAGATTGGGCGGGCTATCGTTGCAGTCCTCAAGCATTCCGACGAGACCAAGAATCAGCTTGTCTTCACCGAGTCATTCACAACTACTCAACTCGAGGTCCTAGCCTCTCTTGAAAAAATAACTGGTGATAAATGGAAAATAGTTGAAGTCAGCTCAAAAGCGATCAGGGAAGACGGATTTTCCAAACTTGGAAAAGGGGAGATCATGGAAGGCGGCGCGGCCGTGATCATGGCGTTGGTGCTCGGGGAAGGCGGACTTGAAGACCATACGCACGTCAAGGGGGGAATTTGGAACGATCACCTAGGTTTGAAGACTGAGAGCATCGATGAGACTGTCAAGTCAGTACTTGGTCTGTGATGTTGATCCGAAAAGGGTTGCAGTTGCATCGTAACCCGAGTCGCTCTCGAGTTTATTATTGAATAACACAGTGCCTATTTACCTTGCAGTTGTCTACTCTTATTTCAAGCAATGAATCTCAATCCTCAAATTTGTATCTCTTGATCGCGGTCCATCTTGGGTGACCTGGAAAGAGATGGCTTTGCTTGGTCAATACAGATCTACCCAATGGAAGACGAGAACTGGAATCTATAACCTTATTTACCCTACAAATTCATCAACATTAGATGCAAAATTCTCTTGTCATGCTTTACATTCGATCCTAAGTCCACTTCGGAATTGGTCCAGAAAGGAAACCCCTAAGGAATTATGCTCGACTGAAGCGGGCTGCCAAACTGGAGGCAGGCGACAATCGGTTCATCGATCATACCGATGCCGGCTTACATCACAACTTCAACGATGCCCCCCTTTTATAACTTACATTCACAGCGCTTCAATAGTCATGAATATCCCATCTTCTGCCAATTGAGATAATATACCTCCAGTTACTACAGCGGGCTCGAGCCTTTCTTCATCCCACAGTCGGCAAACCTAACGTCATTGGAGACCTAGTGCAACTATACAATAAGAATAACCTCATCTAAAAATGTCTAGAGCAACATGCAATTCTAGTTCACGAGCAAAACAAGCCCTGTAGCTATAATACGTCAATCCATTGCAGGCCGGCCTAGCAATTCAGACCAGTCTTCCCCCTTGATGTAATTCGCAATCGTGGTCAGCTCTCCCTTGAGGCCAAGCTGAATAGGGATGGCTGTTAGCTTCGTCTCGTTCGAAATCTTGACCATAGTGCACCTACTTGCTCCGGGTATATAATCGACGGATCATTTCCCCAGTACCCGAATTCCATGGAGTATGCGTGCATCTCCCCAATTTCGAGACCAAAGCCTCCCGGTGCCAGCTTTTCCATATCATCCATGGTAATGGATTCAAATACTGCCGGAACTCCAGTCGTCTTACTCCACAGGCTCACATAGTCTGGCCAAGTCAAAAACTCAGAGTAAGCCAGCAAATGCATGCCGGGGGAAGCCTGAACCAGTGCCTTGACGTATTCTCCTGTTTCCTGAACGAGAACATGTGGAATTGGATATTTGAGTTCTCCTGGCATACGGAGGACCATCGTGCCATCTCGCCGCTGGAGCCGGATAATTGCTGGTCAGCTAAAAAACCTAATTTGAAGAGCACGCGCGTGAGGATCCAAAATGCACGCACCTTCACCCATGGAATGTTAACGGGACCAAACTTCCAATTCGTCATGAAGAGACCTAATTGCAGCATGGACGTATTTTTGTACAAATCAGGATAATAGATTCGCACGTGATCAACCACAGCAGCCTTGGAATCGAAGTGGTAGACATTCTGGAATTTTCCACCAGACCATTTTCGGGTCGCTGAGAGGGTTGACCAGATGAAAAGTTGAAGCGAGTCCAGCTTGGCAACGGCCTCTACCAAGTTTTTTCCTTGCTGAACCTCAAGTTCGTAAGCCCACTCAAGGATAGACTGTCCGGGTTCCAATTGCGGATTCGAGGTCAGTGCCAACATAAAGGGAAACACGGTGTTTCCGAAGACAACATTGGCGCCTTGAAGAGCAGCTTTCAGAGACTCTGCATTGTCCAAGTCGCCTTCAACGATTTCGACGCCTTTGGCAGCCAGCGCCAAGCTAGCTGGTTTGGTTGCATCCCGAGTGATTCCACGAACCCTCCATCCAGCTTCTTTGAGGTATGTCTCTGCGACAGAGCGCCCCTTTGTACTCGTAGTATGGTCAGAATTCACTCGTAGAAACAGAAGAACATCTCAAGTTGCCCACCTGGTTGCCGGTCACGCCACACACCACTATTAACTTTGACATCTTTTTAAATTTTGAAACTTCGGTGGTGTTGATACTTGTTACTTGGAATGCTGGATCGGAAAATTTTGGTCTTAAATGAGACGGCGCAAAATCGTCATCTTCAGCTTCAATAAATTTTCCCGAGTCTCCTTTACGACCCCTCAAAAGGCCGGTACCCACTGAACTGGTTGCATTGCTTCGATCGGATGAACACTAGATCCCGCGACTCAACTAAACCGCTTTCTCGTTCCATCGGCGCTGAATCGAGCCGAGTTCGAGTGACATTCTAATTCGCGGATTTGTCAGATAGTCGGGTACTGGAGATGCCCCGACGAAACGTCACCGAGAATTAAAGATTGGTAATCTCCACCGGAGTGCGGACGCTAGGGCCCTACTTCGCATTCTAAACTTCACCGTCGATCCCATACCTTAGCTGAATACGTGTACGCGTATCATCTACGGTTGAACCAAAGTCTCAGGTTTCGGCCAAAGCATTTCCAAGTGATCAAATCGCAGATATTCAGACTGAGGTTTATTTCGTCTGGAACCTTGACTTGCCCGACAACCACATAGCGGCGTATCATATACGTATTGGTGTCTGTTATTGATAAAAAATGACCACGTGCAACCCTGATCTGATTCTCTCAGTCCCTCGCCGCCTTCAAATTACCTTGCAAACTCCGCGATCCAAACCGCATCACGCCGTCAACACCAAAGACGCAATGATCATATCAGACATGTCAGATATGAGGCCAAAGGACGATAGTTTTTCAATCTTGTTTGAGCTATCTGTGAGTATCTCTGAAACAGAATGTCCAACATGACAAAGACGAAAGGAATTATGAAATTATTGATCAGATTAATCTTTGGTCGGTCGATTGGTGGGAGACATTGATGTATGTTCAATCCCTGTTTATGGCTGCCAGTTCCAAGTAATTCATGTTCATGCCTAATGCTCATCATTGATAATACTAGCATCACACTCTCCCAATTGAAAAAGTTTTGAAGCGTTCTGAGAGATATTTATCCCTGCCTCAGAGAAATTAGGACTTGGCATGTCATTTCTCGAGGACTCGGGAAGAGGTTGACATGGCACAAGGAACTGCATCGACTTCCAACAACCACTTAGCTATCGAAGGAATTAGAAGGTTATATATTGATATTTCGGTAAGAGGTCTAACGTACTTGGATTCAATCAGAATGAAGTAGCCGCTGTCATGACTGCTGATTCTCAATCTCCCCCCTGTATACAGACATGTTTGAAACAGCGGAACCCATCATACCGTTCAAGACAAGTCAGATCAGGTTTAACAGAATCAACAGTGAAAATCTCAACTTTTGAACCCTTTCGATCATCCAGCGCACGCGCCTCAATGAGCCTTTAGTAGGCTACAGAAAACTATGATTGAGCCACAAAAGTTGAAAATGTCACTGTCAATAGGCCAAAGCCATCTCAACGAGCTACGGTAGTTTTCACCTCAAAGTCTCCCAGTCCCGCTAATTGGATCGAATCATGATTTGAAGGCCCTGACCACTTTGTCAACGATCTCCATGGAATGATATCTCAGAGACAGGGGGTATGTGGAGCAAAATGGCATGATGCGTTGCATTCACCAACCAACAGCATAGGTCTGTATTCGTCTGGTCCGCGGTCAAGCAAACAGCCAAGTGGATGTTCTCGGCATGGCCCCTGACCCCTCTTTCTACTTCCAGAGAATCTTAGATCAAAGCTCGCCAACCCCGCACTTGACTGGCTCAGGTCTCAACCGACACAAGACTTCCAGAACACAACCTGATACTCAACCATAATGGGAGAGAACTTTGAGGCAAGTCGCATTCGCGTAGGCATCTTGGGCGCCGGTATCGCCGGCTGCTGCCTAGCTGTTGGTCTTCTCCAAAAGCCACTCTTGGACGTTCAGCTGTTTGAGAGATATTCAGACATCCGAGTCCGCTGGTCCGGTCTTGCACCACATGGAAACGCCATCAGAGCCATGGATTTGATCTCGCCCAAGATCAAGCGGGCTTATTTCAAGGAATCACACTTCATGGCTGGTGACGAGGACACGGAAATGGCAATACAGTTCAAATTAGCCAGTGGTGAATACGCTGGAGTTATCTTTGCTGGGTTGGGAAGGGCCAAGGGCAGGCGGACCGTTCACCGCGCGCACTTCATACAAGGACTAGGTACTTGAAGAAGACGTGGTTCCGCATCAGCGCGTTCACTTCAGCAAGCGAGTCGCTAAAATGGAGGAAGACCCTTTTGCACGGAAAATCATCGTTGCATTCGAATATGGCACTCAAGATGTGTTTGATATTGTTTTCGGTGCAGAAGGTGTCAACAGCCCGACGAGAAAGTTTATTCTTGGGCCTGATCATCTAAGCGCAGCTTCAGTCAATCACGACCAATGGCGCCAGTTCCACACCACCGTCCCCATGTCTGAAGCCAAAATGGTCGTCCCTGTAGAGTCGGTCAACACAGTCATTACGTACTGTACACCTTACGGGTTCATCAACGCAATCCCGCTTGACCTTGGCCAGACGTTCAGCGTGGGCTGCTATCAAAGGGATACCAAATACCCGGAACGCGGGGCTCCATTCGACCCTTAACTCTGGGAAGGCACGGTCTACTTCCCGGGGTAGATGCCTTGATATCTGTAAGTTTCATAGTTTCTATTTATTCCTCATAACATCATGGTCATCTAAACAGCCACATTCTAGCTTTTAGAGAAAGGGCACACATAGGACTGGACTCTTCAAGACCATGACCACGCGCCCTCCTACTATAGAGGAAGGGTAGCCATGGTCGATGATGCCGCCCACGGGACGCTTCCTCACTCTGGCAACGGCGCTGCACAAGCAATTGAGGATTGCTCGGTGCTCACCGGTATATTCTTGCGCTTGACATCCCTGGACGAGGTTGAAGCCGTTTTCAAAGCCTATGACCAAGTGCGAATTCCCAGGAGTCAAAAGATTGTAGAGATTACGCGAAGTTACGGGCGACTTTATAGCCGCGATCCTCACGAAATTGTCTTGGATGAGATGAAGGCCAAGATGAGGGAAGGTGGGATGTACATCAACGGTGTGGACATGGAGGCTCAAATAGAGAGTGCTGTCGATGCCTTTGAGAGATTCAAAGTAATTTAAATTGATGTTTGAGGAAGGACTTTGATTTAAGAGGCAAAAGGTGTTTCAAGACTAGGTGTACAAGGCCCATACCCTCAACAGGGGAAATCAAACGAAGACTCGCTCGCAAATAGTAGCTCACAATCCAACGGATAGTCTCATTGAATTATGAATCTCCCTTGAGTTACTCATGAATCCCAAGGTATCAAGGAGCAAGGTGAGCTTCGGCGTTGCCGTTGCAGGTCGGTGCATTCGGCTCCCATGTTCTGAGCTTGACCAGATGAAGGCCTGAACCAATCGCAGGGTCGTGGCCGCTTACTCCGGCAGTCTTGATGGATTGCTGAAAGATTGAGGTTCGAGAAATCGATATGAGCATGACGGATAATGTGCTGAGGTGAAGATACACGTTTAACCAAAGATCGAGTATTCAATGACTGGTACCGGACCGGTAGCATAAGCTATACATCCCTAAACATTTGATAATCAGGATGTGAGTGTTCGCATCGCGTGCTGTCAAATTCGGCTGCCTAACGTTGTTGACAGGGAGGTCAGCGGCGAGATCGTACTGAGCCAGTGAAAGAGTAGACGTTATTGGGGCAACTCAAGAGCAGTAAACGAGGCCTTGAACAGTTCAGGCTCTGGATTTACTCTCTTGAATGGCGAGGTTGGTGTAAATCATGTCTTTTCCTCGAAGATTTCAACCATAGGTCTGGCACCAAGAGGACGAGCTATTTCGGATACTTTGAAAGAACTTGACGCCACGCTGGCTTCGCGAAACACTATTTTTCTTCTTCATTGTTCCGACAGTGAGCACATCGTGGGTTTTATTTGATCTGTATGGGGCAGCCCTTGAGTCTCCCCCAGTCCTCAATCCCCGTCAAGCTAACCTTCAGCTCCTCCAACACGGGCGCCATATTCACCTTGAAGGGCTTCTCCTCGGCATCATTGTACCACGTGTAAGCCCTTCTCGTCTCGTCCACGACGACTTCCAACTCTTTACCGGATTGCATCTGAGACTTCAATGCCGCAGCCATCTCCTCAGAGAATTGGTCCACCGTCTGATTCTCAAACCCAACCTTTCGGCCCCACGCACGGCCCAACTTCTCGGCAAGTTGAGAGAGTTTCACCGTCTCCGGCCCACCGACGATTATGTTCCTTCCGTCGAGCTCCGCCGGGTCTCGTGCCAAGGCTGCGACCATTAGGAGCGCCAGATTATCAAGAGAAATCCACGACACCTCGAGGTCGGGTTTGTGGCAGTAGACTATGCGCCCCTCGTCCCGAAGGCGCGGCAAAGCCCAGCCTTCCAGTAGGTTATCAAGGAAAACGCCGGGTTGAATCGATACGAATGCTACGCCACTGCCTTTGACCTCGTCCCGCAAAATCCGGCGTGTCTCCCGGCGATGCTCCTGAGCTTCAATGCCGACATTCTTCTCGGGGACAGGAAAGCTCGTGTTGAACACAATGATCTTCAGAGTCGACGACTGCGCAGCGGCCTCTGCGCCAATGGTCTTTGCGGCAGCATAAAGAAAATCAGCTGGCTGAAAGGAAGGCAAGTTCAATAACACGGCTTCTGCGCCGGACAGAGCAGCACGGACGGCGGACCGGTCGGTGAGCTCTGCGATACGGGTCTCAACGGGCGGCGAGGTAGTGCGGGGTTGCCGGCTCACAGCGATCGGATCGTGATTTGCAGCCTTGAGGGCTGAGATTTGGGCGATGCCCTGTCCGCCTGTTGCGCCGAAGACGACCACGCGCATGGTGTGGATTTGTTCGCTTGTTGCTGAAGAATTGCTGAAGGATTCTTGGGTGCATGAGCCAAGTTCCCCAATCGCCGACAGAACCAAGTGGCGTCGGTTTAATACACCGCAGCCCTAAATGTAAATGTTACACCAGAATTGCGGTATGCCCGGTTTTTAATTCTACCTGACATAACGCCATCTCTATGTTGTATTTCGTGCATAATAAACTTGTAAATGAGGAGGTTGGAGTGTTTATATTGTTAGAAGGATACCGACTAGTTGCCCGCTGCGTCCGCGAGGACATAAGTTCTTCCTCAACTAGCAGGAGATAGTTCAATCCGGACGGGCAGAATTTCTGGTTGACAGTAGTCCCTTTTCGGTCAAGTGCGTGATTTACTGTGTGGGTTGCGTTACATTGGAGTCATCATGCTTGACCAAGTCTGGTTACAACAAGTGTTCATCTTATCAATCTCTCTACCAGTTACTGACCACAATTTCGTTCCATGGTCCTATTCGATCTAAGAGTCACTAGAGAATAGAAGTGCTTAACTTTTTCCATACTACGGCTTGCTAAAGATTCAAAGTTCGTTTGCTTCGCGCCGCGGCGTTTTGTTTCCTCCAAGGTGTCGATGCGTAACGCGGAATTCGCGTAGAGCCACCATAAGTCATCAAAGAGTAAGGTCTGGTTACAATAATTCTGAAGCGCGCAATTCCTGACGTGATTCTAAACTGTGACGTGGGCGTGAGAAAATATAATCCTGGTTTCAAAGAGTAAGAGCATCTCACTTGAAACTTATGTTCAATTGTTTGGGGTAAGTTATTCACCACCAACAGCCAGCCGTTCGTATGACAAAATTGAATACGTTTGAGTTCCAACCCCTGCGGTCTCTTAACGTACTGACTGATACTGCGAGGAAACAGTCTGTGCCATTCCTGGCCACCTATAGTCAAATTAAGCCAAGTGTAGAGTATGAGCTGATTATTTGGTGCGGTGAAAGCTGAAGAATTATTCCGTTCTAGGTAGCGATGTCTATGATGAATTTGCCTACATCACGTCGTGTTGACCCAACCTTACACACTGATAGTACCTTACCTGGGACTTGGTGATTTCCAGTGATCAGTCAAGAAACACAGACTATAAGTGCTCTATTTCCCGCATCTCGGAAACTTGAAAACGTTCAGTGCTGACTTATCTCGGCATGTTCACAAGGACTTTTGCAGAGGTTACTTGTAACGAGAAACATTTAGTCTGGCCTAAACTGCCAGCGTTCGACCATTGAGCTGCGCATCTAAAGCTCCATGCTCATGTTTTTATGCTAAGCTCCTCAAGTACTCTATCAAATGTGCAACATATTGCGCCCAAAATAACGCATCAGAACCCTTTCCAAATTTTGAAAACAAAAAGTGATTAACACCACCCAGACACGTGACTCCACTCACTTGTGTTGGCCCTCGCCAATACAGTAGGGAATAGGATAAGTTTTGCTCGTGCAGAGCCGAATGACACCCTTCACCCAAGACAGCTGGCCGTAGCCCTGGCTCTCGTACGTGTCCGCCATGAAAGTCGTCTTTGTCGGATTGTCCGTGCACCCCGTCAACAAGTTACCCTGGATGCGACGCACAAAAGGCTGGCTGACGATGACACCGTACATGTTCGCCGGGATATCAAATTCGAGGGAGTTTTCCTGGGAAGTAGACCAGGACATGTCCAGATTCATGCCCAAAGACACGCTGATAATGTCTGAGCCCCCGATGGTGATCTCAGAACCGATAGCGAGCGAGTTACTGATTTCGACCCCGTTGGAGATACTGATGCCGGCGGAGCTACCTTCCAAGGAGGAAGCCACGGGGGAGATGGCAATGTCCCAGTTGAGGAACTCTTCATCTGACGTGACTTGGATCTCGGTGCTCTGCTGGCAGCCGCGACGGGTGAGGCCAGGTGTACTTGTGACATTGTATGATGTGATTTGTGCGGGTATCGGGGTGGCAGCCTCGAGAGCATCGTAGTCTGTGGCTTTCATGATTTTGGAGGTGCCATCGTGGCCGAGGAGAATGATATCGTCGGCAGTTAGCATGCGAGGGCGGGGAGGCGCGGCAATGACGGTAGCTGCCAGACCAAATACTGCGAGTAGAGCGGGAGAGATCATTGTGTTCAAAGGTAATGACGGTCAAGCTTTGAGGAAAGTTGAATTGCGATTCTGGTTTCTTGGTTTCCAGGACGTAAAAGAGAGTCAAGGCCGCTGCGGGTACAAGAAAGAGAGAGAGAGAGAGAGAGAGAGAGAGTCGAGACTGGATGAAGACTGAGTATTCCCAGAACAAGCTGATGATGAGAGCGACCTGTGACCATTTTATCCTTCGTCCTCATTCCTTATATCGAGCCTCACATCCTCTCGTCTACCTTCTGCGTATTGACCAGAGTCCTATTTCTGGCAATGATTCAGAAAGCCTAGGGATCTTGCCATAGCCGCCAGTGCCTCACTCAACCAGCCTGCATCGACAATATCCAAAAGCAGTCTATTCCGAGAATCGAGAACCGAGAACTTCGAGACCCTTTGTCCAAGTAGTCTCCCCTGGTCGTCGCTGTCCACTTTTGAGGCTGAAGGATCTCAATGGGCCCTTTTACTCAACCAGTAATGGCTCACGGGTCATAGCCGCATCTCCGCCATGGTCGAAAAGAGACGTGGAGAGGGTACTAATCCGGACAGCGGCCGAGTGTTCCCCATGTCTGGCAATTTCACGTCCCTAAGGGTCAGTTACCGAATCGGGACGGCCGTGATGGATCTTTGCTCCTTGGCATCAGTCGACGGTTTGTGGATCTGAGAACCCAGGCGGAATAAGTGTCCTTCCTCTTTGCCCAATGCCCTGATTGGCCGGGGAAGCTGGTTGGTCTCGTGACTCTCGTACAATATTCTGCTGATTCTTAGAGTCTGTTCCTTCTTCATGGTTGCGTAGCGAATTAAGCATAAGTCTAATTTGTATGAGGAATCCGGACCACCAAACTGTACAATGTGTGCCCCCAATGTGCCCCTAACGCGCCCCCAAGTCCCCGTATGTAGTATAGAAACAAAGCTCTGATTGGACTCTGCTTCGGCGACGAGTCATGGACTCTCGTGCGGCTGTCGGACATGAGCCTTGATGGATTACAGTCTCAGGTGCCCATGCTCTGGAACCCCCCTTGGCAGCCCCATCAGTGCGTTTTTCGGGTATCGATCCGGGCGCTGGTTTTCTGCCCGGTGTGCTGCACAAATGATGGTGGCCCACGTAGTTAAAGTGGTGCACGAATTGCCCGAGTGGGATTCATCTAGCAATGTCTGGCTGGCTGGCCGGGGCCATGGTAAAGTCATCCATTAGACAGCACTTTTGCATTCTGTAGAGTCGCATTGCTAAGCCCCAGTTCCCCCTTTCTGGTAATTATATAATACCCAACTACATAGCGTTGCAAGCAAGCCTCATCCGGGTTGAAAAGTTTGCGCCAAGACCCCTCTTGGCAGCTTGGCTTAGGTAAGGAGAAAGTCCAACATGTTCACTTTTCCAGAAGCTGTATGTGCCGAGCCGTATGTATCATCGGAATGCTACGAGAAAGCCTTGTTGTGAGCCGGGCTCATGGATCTGCGAAGGTTCCCGACTTCGACCAAGCGAGAAATGAAGTACGGTTTGTTTCCATCTGCATTCTCAACTTGCAACGACCAAATGGCAAAGGTTCCTTGTCCTCTGTTTCCGTTGCAGGAACTACCTGAGTCCTGAGGCTAGCGTTACACATACATATTTGCCCCAGAGGCTCAGACATGTATCGTGTCTTTTTGAGCATTCCGTTGAAGGGTCTCTACCTTGTCGATCCGCTTTCATTGGTTGGCTTTCTGAGTTCAGGAGTCCAGCTATGAGAGGAGACTGAGGAGCTAGCCGACTTGCCGGGGACAATTGGTAGTTCTGATCAAGTGCTGCGCCTTCTGGTCCAAGTTTGGGCAGATCACAGGGTCCAATAGCAGCATGACCCCTTGCCTGTTCAGGCTGCGCTATTAATCGACTTGAAGCGGGCCTGCGACTCTGCACGCCCAACGGCAGAGTGACAATACTTGGCAGAGTCCAACAGAAGTTCAGTAGTGGATGCGTAAATCAGGCTACGTTCTTCAGGCATGAGCAGGTCTCACATCAACCTTGGATGCCTCCTTGACTATGCGCTTTGAGATTCGGGCGCCCTGGATGACTAAAAAGGGGTTGATCCCTCTTTTTGAAAGACTCGTTGCAATACAGCCCATCTTCCTCAGCGTCTGAACAGCTCAAAGAGATTCAAATACGCATTTCCCGTCCCTAGCTGGGCATTGTACGCATGGCATCGTCATTGAGAAAAGTTGCCTGACATGCCGCTGTTCAGAAGGGACCAATAAGTTGTATCAACGCCTTGAAACGCCCAGTCCCCAGCCTCTGCCGTGATGCCAGGGCATGGCCATCCGAGATAATCGGCGCTGAAGCCCGCACACACGTCCTCGTGGGGGATGGTGTTGTCCTGTCCGAGGAGTGCTTCCAAGGATACTGCTGGAGGAGTGTCTTGCTGGAGAGATTCCGATGCCACAGTCGTTGTGTTTGCTGGTGTGGGCAGCTGCGAGTGGCTTAGATCCAGCAAGTGCGACTCGGCTGTCTGATTTGCGGTGGTTTTGATATTGATGATTCCCAGATAAGGGATGCTCAACTGGAGGTTCTTTACCTCTGATTCCGGGCAATGACGTGGAGTTACCCCGTTACAGCAGTCGACAATGGGAAGCAGCTGTTTGATAATCTCTGCACTCTCGCCGGATAGCTTGTCGTCATTTAGCACAGCTAGTTCCTCCATTTTGGCCAGGACAGTTTCCGCCAAGGTCCGGTCCTCGCTCCGTTGTCTCGCCCAGTCCTCTTCACGAATACCAGGAGGACGACTGAGGTGGCCGAGAAGAAGCGTCATGGCGGCCATGAGTGATGAGTAGTCAATGTGGCGGCACGAGAATGCTGCGTTGTTGGCGGTGCGGAAGATGACGCATCGTCTCAGGACGGCCCTACTGGACTCTAGACACGTATTTTTGCTGTAGTCGAACCGGGTGTTTGTCTGGTTGCGAAGCATGTATGGGAGATGTAACAGGATGAGCAAACTATGGTGGTGAATCTGGAGCATCAGGTGCGACATGATACTCATTTGGCCGGTTGTGTCGGTGTAGTCGGGCACAGGCGGGATCTCCCACCAGCTACGTCCCATGGACTTTGCCGCGTGCTCGAGCTCACAGTCTACAGATTGAGTGATGGCAAAGGCTTCTGTCGCTGCAGTGCGATTTCTCTCAATGATTCGGAGCGAGATGGCCGTATATCTCTTTTCCAGTTTCTCCATCGGCGTGTCACGGACCAGAAAGGTTTCCGACATGAAGCTGTTATCCTGCGTGCCGGCAGAGAGACCGAGGAGAAGAGATAAGTATCGATCGCAGGAATTGATACGGGACCACAGCGCATGAGAGGAGGGCATCGTAGAAGGGTCGGTTGAGGGATCACACGACTTCAACGGCCGCGAGCCATCACGCTCAATGCCCATCAGTTGTGCCAAGCTAAGAGCCCTTCTCATGGCAAGCCATGCTTTGCGGAGGTTGCCAGAGTTGACGAGGTAGAACCCTTCGAGAATGAGACACTCCAAGCCCTCTGCAGAACCCACCAACTCGTCGTTGGAGGTGACCGCGCTGGCGGCTGCTGTCCACTCTGCCATCTTTTCCTGGATGGAGCACTTTAGGCATGCCTCGAGTTGAGAGACGTCGAAGCACGGCGGCATCTGCTGCAGACAAATGGTCAACTGAAGCAAATGCTTTGCCAAGATAGCCGGATGCTTGGCGACACCCGGCATGGCAGTGAGGGAAGAAGTCGGCTGAGATTTGCCCTCGAGAATATCTTGGTATGAGTAAAAGATGATTAATACGAATATTGGGCCTCTGCTTGACTGGACGATGGTCTGGGCATCCTGGAGAGATGGGAAGACGGAGTGAATGTCGCGGCATATCTTATCGTACTTGCTGCCAGCACGAGGACGCTCCGCCGTAGGCCGATTTAGTGCGGATTGGGATAGGGGGCGGCCGGGAATCGGGGCAGAGACGGCGGTGGTCCCACTCACGGACTGCCAGGACGAATCATCCGGGGTGACATTTGAATCGGAAACACGAAGGGAACCCTCGACCGACGGTGTTGGCGGGGTCGACTTGTTGACCGATGAAGGCTCTGGGCCCATTTTGTCGGCAAGCTTCACCATCAACTCTTCCAACCGACCAAGACGCTGGGCAAGGCCGCGCTCAGGCGGGCCGGACGGCTCATCATCGGTGAACTCCTGGCTTACGCAGGCGGCACCGCGAGCCTGGCAACCATTGCAGGTTTGTTCTTCGTTTGAGGAGAATTCGCAGCGGATCTTTCTCTTCCTGCCTGGACGGGGTGTTAGTAAATCAAGAATAGCGATTGTATCGGGGAATTCGGCAGAGCTGGATCTCGCTCGGGAAACCGGAGCACTTCCACGGACGAACTTACACTGCCAGCAACTTCGTGTTCCCTTTCGGACTTTACGTTTCTTTGTCGGTCGTTCGTCCATCTTTTCGGATGTTGTTGTTGTAGGCTTCAAACCAAACGACTTGAAGACGAATGCTGCCTTTACATACAACCAAATATCACAACAGAGAAGATGACTCGAGATATCAAAGCTCCCCGAGTAAAAACCAAAAGTGATATCGAAGGCATGATTTCGTTTGAGAAGCCCAGATCAACTGCTATGGGCAGTTCTGGCTTGCTGTCTGTCTCACTGATAATGTTCGTGTCATGGGTGCTTACGCATCTTTCGTCCGCTTCGTCCGCTCGGAGGCCGAAAACGGACGAACGTCGGGCCTGGAACTGGGATAGGTACGTATCTCTGTCGGATGAATGCTGCCCTTGTCACGTGCCCTTTGCTTTTCACGTGCCTCGATTGGAGAGCAATCCCCCACTCATTTAAGCGACAGGCGTTCACTGGCTGCATCGATTGGATCTAAGAATCGCTAAATCGAATTAGGCAAGCGTCTTATCAGTGTCAGTCTTGGCCTCGGTACGTACCTTCGCCGGCCAATCTGCCCCCCCTTCTCTGCCTTCCATTTTGCTCTCAGCTGCTCCGTATCCCCCTCAACTTGCGATCCTTCGCAAAGGATTCGGGCCATTTTACCTGGTTGATGACTAACTCCCAGCATTGAGCGCGGCATTTGGACCAACTTTATTCACCAACCTTAGCCAAGTCTAGTGAGCCTTAACCAATCAGGCTTGTTGCTGTTGACGTGCAGCGGGGGGTCCTGTTGTCCTTTGTTGCCCCTCTGTTAGCTCGTTGCCTTACTGAGCACGAATCCAGGGGTTGATGATATTGAAGGCCGACAGATTGATCTTGGCAGCATAACGACGACTGATCGTGGGAGATGTGGACAGTACTGGCGTGTGACGCTAGAGATCAGACCAGGCATCAGCCTTAAAGAGGCCCCTAGGCTGGTCCAACTCCCCTTGACATGGGCCCCAAATCTGATTTCAAGTTCATCACCGTCGATGCCACTGAAGGGAGTTTCCCGACTGCGAGCAAATCCACTAGAAGTCATGCTATCCGAACTGCCATCCAGAGAGGCCGTTCGGAGCTGGGATCCTCGACGGCCTCAATTTCACAAAACACCATCAAGCAGAAGGCCCAGTTGAAGGGACGATTCAGGTTGCCGGGAACAACGCTCAAGTCAACCAAACCCAAGAGTCCAAAGCATCTGCAAGAACAAGAAAAAGAACAAGAAGATGTGCAGTCAACTCGCCGTTCCCATGTATGCTATTTGTCCCCATCTCTCCACAAGACTCAGGCCATCATCACTCACACTTCCGTAGTTTCCACCCGACATTGCTGAGTTTCTGCACCAAGCATCGCTGCCACCCTGGGTACAGAGACTGGGGAGCGATAGCGCTGACCCCTTCAATACGCTACCTATTCCCAGTAGTCCTTGCGTGGACTCTCTGGTGAAATATTGTAAGAGTCGCAGCTTCTACCGCTCACGAGCCGGACGCCGTCACGCCGCGTTGGTGCTGTGCATCTGAACTAACTCTCCAGTCACCACCAGATTCAACCTCAATTCCACTACAATCGATACTCAGAGACCATGGTTTCCCTATGCTACGCAGAGCGCTCTCATCATGCGCGTTACGCTGGCCTTGGCAGCAGAGTTTTTGACCGCCACCATGCCTCTTCTTGACTTCAAGCTCCAACGGGAAGGGTACAAGCAAAAGGGGGAGGCGATGCGGATGATCAGAGATCGTCTAGCTTCTCAAGAATCTGCCCGTAGTGCAAGCAATGACCTCTCTGTTCTTGCCGGCGTGGCCATGTTGGGAAGCGTCGAAGTGAGTGATTTCCTAGCACTCATATACGAATACCACCACCTCACTTCGATGCTCCAGTTCTCACACACATATGTTGCTTGGTAGGCTTTTCAAGGTCACTTTTCGGCGGCAAACGTCCACTTGACGGGACTCCACGCCATGATAGAAGCTCGAGGGGGACCGGAGACGATCAAACACGACTACATCCTCTGCCGCTGCATCAATTGGTGGGTGACTTGACCTCCTTCAATTGCCCTCCACAACGAACGGTAACTGACCAGAATCCCTCCCCCAGGATCGACATTCAAGTAGCCTCGGGTCTCGGAAGAGTGCCAAAGTTCCCCATGTTCCACACTCTCGGGCAGGTGTCTCTTCCGCCGTCGGTCGTGAACCGCGCAAGGACGCCTTCCCTGCGACACCTGGAGAAGCTCGGCGGCCACAACCCCGACGAGAGCGACGAGCCGCTGAGGATCTTTGTGGCGCTGAGGCAGGCGATTCTCTCGCAGGCAGGCGGTGCCGTGTCCGTGTCCGCAGACGACATCAGGATCGTCATGAACACGGCCGATAGCACAATTCTGCACTTTTTATACGTGGAGCGCCGGACAGCTACGCCAGTGCAGAAACGGTTCCTAGTTCTGGTCTCTGCTGCCCACGTTTTTCTTTATACCGTCTTGCGAGAGATCCCGACGACGGGACACATGGTACGGGTCCTCGTCAGGAGGATGCGCGACGCCCTCGATGACGCGGATTCCATTGCACTCATCTGGGTGTCTCACGATGCCGCCTTGTTGTGGGTTCTCTTTGTGGGCATCGTCGGGTCCGGAACAACCGAGGACCGTGAGTGGTTCTCGTCGAGACTCAATAGCTTGCTGGAACGAGCCAGGGGTATTTTGCCGCCGGAACAATGCAGGCGTGAGAATCTGCAGCAACTCCTTTCCGGGTACCTCTGGCGGGATAAGCATTGCTTACCAGTCTTGGATGAAGTGTGGGCAACGTGGGAGCGCGGCCAAGGCGGTACTGGTGGTGGTGTTGGTGTCATGTAGAAATGGCGAAAATGCACGGATGCAGCAAACCACTTGGAGTTCCCACAACGTCAAATAACGGACACAGGATTGGCCCAGTTGCTGCTCGCGGGTTCCCCGTGTGTGGCCGGAGCGTTCACCGCGCGAGGAATGCATGGATCGGGGACTCCAGCTTGCGATATCGTCCGCTTCTCGGAGTGGTCAGCGGCTGGGATGGTCCGAGTTGCAGCAATCTCGGCCGTTGATGCGTTCGTCCGGCTGAAACCGAGAGGGACCATGGGCTGGGAACATCATGATAACATGGCAGCATGGGAGAAAAAAAAAAAAAAAAAAAAAAAAAAGAATGGCACGACTCAGGTTTGGAGGAATGTCATCTCGAGGAACGACCAGACCGGTTCAGAACAGGGTGCGACGATAATTTCGAGGATGACCACCACACCAACAGCGCGCGCCCTTCAACAAATTACAAACGCAAACCGGCCCCATCCCCGCAGTTCTACCCCGGATTCAATGACACAATCGGAATTGCCAACAGCTTCGTTCAGTCCATGTCCCTTACCCCGTGCCCCCTGCTCGTGCTGGCCGCCCCCCGGTAACGAGGAGCGAGCAAAAGCCCGTCGCAAACCGCTTCCAGTTGCTCCTTCGTACGAAGATCTCGCACGCCAAAGCTGTGTAGCTCGGTTCTCGCGGCACAACGGCCGAGTCGTTTGACGCAAGTTTGAACCTTGGGATCCGCCGAACGCGGTAGATCAGCTACTTTATCACAGTCAACTAGACGCCAATACAACCTGCTGATGCATACTTGTTATCCATGGCCTTGTTTGCCTTGTTTAGCCTTGTTCATCGACGTGCTGCGTTTTTCTCGTCACTCTTTTTTTTTCTTGCCGCCTAATGTCCATGAAACCAGTTCCGCTTTGCCACGAATGTGTCCTGTTTATGTCGGGCGAGAACTCGGCGTAAATGCTACCTCCTTTCTCACCACCCACCAAAACCACACCAGACTCCGAAACTGTTATCTCTGCGGTTGGTAATGGTTGTATGTCAAATTATTGAGCAGAAAGCCTCTGTGGCCAGTCAGAGTTCGCCTAAAGAACCGGCAGAAAAAAGAAGACACACAAAAAAACAGGGTCCGTATGGGTTCCGTTCACGCACGAGAGAAGTCTGTCTGGCATGGATACTCGCTCCAAAAACCCGCGTCGCGTGAGATCTCGCCTTGCTCGCCTCGCTCAACAGGCGGCCCTGGACGGGGAAGACGGGCATATGCAGGGGGGGGGGGGATCAGCCCTTTGTGCGCTTTGTGTGGCCACATCTGCAGGGAAGTGCGTAGGAGGCGTCGACAAGCCTTTTGGGGCCTTCCAGTCGATCTTCTAGAAGCCTTCCCAATGAGTGACAGTGTGAGTGGGATCGGCATGGATCTCGAGTCAAGGATGTCGGGAATGTACGGGACCGCGGCGGCGCTATTACGTCTAACTTTGCGGCCCTCAGCGGGTAAGCGGCCTTGCAACCCACGACTGGTTTAGCGCATCGAGACAAGACACTCAAGACAATCCAAGACTTGCAGAAATGGCCTACGGCAGCGCGGGAAGGCAACTCGAAGGGGAGGAGGGGGACGGGTAGAAGGGTGGAAGGGTGGGAGAGATCCGAGGGAACAGCATGACAACCTATGGGAGTCTTTTCCCGCGGACGGGCTCAGGCCCCCTCCCCCCTTGTTCGGCAATCGTCACTCTTGGCTTTGGCTCTTGTTCGTTTTCGTCTGAAAATTTTTGAGCCTCATACTCTTGGCCCAACGTCCAATGTTCAAGGTCACCTATGACGCTCTTTTCCTCGCTCGAGTTTCAGCAACTCTAGATAAGGCAAAGTTTTCTCTTTCGTCCGTTTTCCTCTTTCGAAGGAGCTCAGACTATCTCTCTTCAAATCCCAGTCACGTCAGGCCTCTTCCCAGCGCGCCACCGGTCGTATTTCGGGGTCGCCCGTGGGAACAGCAACATGGACTGACTCAAGGGGGGGCGAGATGAGGCCACTCTGCGGCTCTGCTTCTGGGTCCTTTAGGTAAAGAATAGGTCACAATATCCACCCTATTACGATGCAAAAACTCTACCAATTGCCTCAGTCCCGCATTTACACGACCGCGAACACAGCAACCCCGTCAGCAACCCTCAACTTGCTGGCACGCGGTCCTAGTTTTCTTGACAACGAGAAATACAATTGTTCACTGGGAAACTCGGGGAAGCAGCACGCGGCCTCACGCAAAGACCAATGTGTCAATTCTGGAATCTCAGGGACGCTGGTCGATTTCGCGGGGAAAGTCTGCAACGGTTTATTCCCCCGCAATTTCACAAACGCACGGAATCTGGTCCCAAAGCAAGGGGGGCCGGGTTGATGATTCTTTGTACAAAGTACGAGTCGTCGAATAGCAGAGCTTTCCGTGGGACTTGAGTATCCGTATGTCAGCCATCTAGGTAATCTGGCTGACGAACTCTTGCCGCCCACTCGCCCACTCTCTCGTCCCTCGTCCGTGGTAAGGCCATCTACCCATCCCCATCCCCATCCCATTCCATTTCCCAGGTGCCGGTGTCACCGCCCACGATCGCGGGGGGGCCAAAAGATAAGGACCCTGGTCCAATCATCGTAGGTTCCGGGCCTCAGTCGAGGTGAATTGCTTTCAACTCGACGAGGTCGAGCCCTCGGCCTGACTCCGGGGTCGGTGCTGATGCTCCGCCCTTTGCCACCATATATCCCGCCTCCGTCTTCCCATCTTCTTGTTGTTGTTTCTCTCTTTCAGTCCAACCGGCTCTTGACTCTTCATCTCTCTCTCTTCTCTCTTTCCTCAGCTGAAGTCAGACCTGTTCAACCCGGTCCGTCCTGTTGTGCGTCCGTGTGTGCTTGTCCCATACAACGCCCTCACCTCCAACGACAACCATCTCGCCTTTGACATCATCCCGTCAAAGCTTCCTCCCCTCCTCCTCTTCCTCCGCCCGGGCCCCACGCCACACACAAAACTTGGACTGTAGACCAAAAAACACCACACTCTCTCCAACCTCACACACACACGAAGCCCATCATGGATCACGACCAGATTAGACAACAGCAGGCTCATGCCGCCGAGAACAAGGACACCAAGTCCTCCGACGGCGCCGCCGTCACCCCTCAATTTTCCCGCGATGCTGTCTTCCCCGGCGAAGTAGTCGGCGAGGTGACCGACCTCAACCGCCAGGACCTCGAGAAGCAAAAGGCCGCTCAGGGCAGCGCCCACTTCCACCGCCTCGGCTGGAAACGTCTCACCGTCGTCCTCATCGTCGAGGCCATCGCCCTCGGCAGTCTGTCTCTCCCCGCCGCCTTCGCCTCCCTCGGTATGGTCGCCGGCGTTATCCTTTGCATTGGTCTTGGTCTTGTGGCTATTTACACCAGTGACGTCGTCGGTGCGGTCAAGATCAAGTTCCCTCACGTATCGCACTACGCCGACGCCGGTCAGCTCATGTTTGGCCGCTGGGGTTACGAAATCATTGGTGCCATGTTCGCGCTTCAGTTGACGTTCCTGGTTAGCTCTCACACCCTCACCGGCGCCATCGCTTTCGGCAACATCACCAACGACGGCGCGTGCTCCATTGTCTTTGCCGTCGTCTCCGCCATTATCCTGCTGATTCTTGCCATCCCCCCTTCCTTTGCCGAAGTCGCCATCCTGGGATACATTGATTTCGTCTCCATCATTCTCGCCATCGGTATCACCATCATCGCGACCGGTATCAACAGGGGTGAGATCACCACCGCTCCCTGGTCTGCCTGGCCCAAGGAGGGCATTACCTTTGCTGAGGCCTTCATCGCCATCACCAACATTGTCTTCGCCTACAGCTTTGCCATTTGCCAGTTCTCCTTCATGGATGAGATGCACACCCCGACCGACTACAAGAAGTCTATTTGGGCCCTTGGTCTGATTGAGATCTTCATCTACACCTTCACTGGCGCCCTCATCTACGCCTTTGTCGGCCAGGATGTGAAGTCCCCTGCCCTGCTGTCCGCCGGTAACACCATCTCCAAGATTGCATTCGGCGTCGCCCTGCCCGTTATCTTCATCTCAGGATCCATCAACACCACCGTCGTCGGCCGCTACATCCACGGTCGTGTCTACAAGGACTCCATTATCCGCTTCATCAACACCAAGATGGGCTGGATCACTTGGCTCGGTCTCATCACCGTCATCACCATCATCGCCTTCATCATCGCCGAAGCTATCCCTTTCTTCTCCGAGCTTCTGTCCATCAGCTCCTCGCTCTTCATCTCCGGCTTTACCTTTTACTTCCCCGCCCTGATGTGGTTCATGCTCATGCGCGAGGGTTCCATGTTCGCCAAGGAGAATCTCATGAAGACTGCGCTCAACGGTCTTGCCTTCATCATCGGCATTGTTGTTCTGGTTTGCGGTACCTACGCCAGTATTGTTGAGATTGTAAGTTTCCCTGCGCATGCCCGTTCAAGCGTAACGATGCTAATTGTCTCGAATAGGACCTCAAGTTCAAGACTGGAAAGATCAGCAGCCCCTTCACCTGCGCTTCCCTCGCCTAAATACCAATCTCGTCGAATTTATAGTTTTGATAGTGCAGATAATAATACCCCTTGAATTATCTTGTAACATACAGCAATGCGTCTCAGCTCATGCCATACTTTTGAGGGAAGCAACCGTAGTGGCCTACCAAAGGTGCAACCCGACTTGTGCATGTTGAAGACGCGTGCCCGTGTCAAGAAGCCGATGCCCGAGAGGCGAGTGCTTCCGCTGGACTATCAACTGCTTGTGCTCTGTTGCTGCTGAACCACACGTTGCCGTAGGTGATTTGCCGGCTGAAAGACCACCTTGCTGACATGTTTTTCAACAGCAATGTTTTCACAGACTAAATAGGATTTTTCCAATAACAAATCAATTGCAAGTACCAACCTCATGATCGATAAAACACGCCCAAGGTATCAAAACGCCAGGCGGAGTCCAATTATCCTACACGCCAACATTTCCATCCTATCCCCTCTCCCACCCCTTCACCAGCAACTCAACCACCAGCTCATTTCTCCATTTCCTACGTGTTGCCCTTGTCTTAGTCACTTCCGGTGCTCTTCATCCAGGCTTCACCTGATTCGCTTCCGATGCCCTTGGTGGGTTTGGCGTTGTTTTTCCGGGAAAACAAAAATAAGGTACGGTAGTCCCGTCAGCTCTGGTTCAAGGAAAGACGCGTGCAGAGGTAAGGTAGGTGAAGGTGGTAAACACTGAGGTGAGTTAGGCGCGTCCGGAGCTGGCCCTCATATTCCCCTTCAAGGATGCATGTATATTCCCTTGCTGCCTTGTGTAGGGCTGATGCCTTTTCTTGAGCCCAGCTGCCTACACTCGGGGGTCAGAGTAGTTTGCTGGTCAACATCAAGTCCGAGAATATAGTGACAAGCTTGACTACCAACAGAAGGCTGAGCCACATTGAGCAATCGCCAACTTACACGTACTCAAGGCTCCCTCCCATTCGACATCCATTGCTTGCTTTGTGCTCTTCATAGTGAGCCGAAATTGGGAGTGCAACAGGACTCAAATGGCAAAAGTCACCTGGTCCACAAAAAGATATGCAGGAGCAGTCTATGGACCATTATCAGACTTCCCATCTTGTAACGTATTTTCTTCTTTGCTGTATCGATCAGGCTGATCAGGGACACTTTCTGGTCATGTGGTGAGCGACGGGCTTTCGAATGAGGTTGATGCCATCACGGCAAGTCTCTAATTGCCGCGGGACGAGGCCAGGGCGTGCCCTGATGAATAGTGGAGACGGGAGTAATAAGGTAACGTACCTCACCTTACCCAGTGGGTGACACAATTGTTTACCAACCACCTAGTAACTTAAGTCTGTCTCTGTTAAGGTACCTACCCGGGAGGGGGGGTGCGCACGACAGAGGTCCGTTGGCCTGCTCCTTAGGGGGGGTATGCCCCTAGGGGGTTAGTCTGCTAGCTGCATGACCTCCGGTGTTGAGCGTGGTTAATACGTATCGACCATTGCGGCCGACCTCTGCGGTGGACCTTTCCGGCCGGCGCCGCCGCGTGAAGGGCAGCTTGCCCATCCCGAATTGCATAGCGGTTTTCGTATCGAAATCACCATATTGCGTTGAGCGCGTGCTTGGGGCACATTGCGCGTATTGTGTAGTTAAAAAGTGTACCGTATCGTGTGATTTCCCTTGAAAGCCTGATCCCGTTAAGGTCGATCTTTTGCGCCTGTAAAGCCGGAAAAAAAACCACCACATACGCTATAGATTGAACGCACCTCTGCTGGGTACCCCCCTATTCCCCCTTAGGTATTTGTAAAAAGAGGGTTTTTGGAATGATCCTGGGTTGAAGGCCATACTTTTTTGTCACCCAAATCCTTGGTGCCTGCCACCTGCTCCCGTGAGTGAGGTGGGTCCGACCAGACACACCTGGAAGGTCCTGGGGAACGGCGATAGGCACCACCTTTGTGCCTTTCCCTCCCCCCCTCCCCTATTTTACCCTTCCTTGACCACCTCACCTTGGTAGGCACCGAACAAGGTAGGTAGTCCCAAGCCCTTGCCTACCTACGTCGGCGCCTTCAATCCTCACCTTCATCTACCTCAAGGTTCCTTATTCATCCAAGCTTGCCTTAAAACAAGGTCCCTTCCCTCGCTTGTGATTTCTCGTCTGTTTCTTTGCCCAACTTTTCATCGCGGGCTTCGGACTATTGCGGAAGTGCGCTTCATCATCGCGACAACAGGCAAGTCTACATCCACCAGTTCAACCCAGCATCAGACTAACCAAAGGTAGCAGGAACCAGTCTTTGGAACGAGATTGACGACATGGCTTCTTCTTCCTCCTCTGAGGAGACAGCTGCCAGACGTCGAAGGGAGGATATGGACATTCTCCCCGAACACGAGAAGAATTACTCGCCAGGACGACGACTCCTTCTTCGATCACACAAACCGCTTCCGCCCTACGGCGATCATCACTATCCGCTTCCGGATGGCTGGACTTCTCGCGACTTGATGATATCCGATGAAGAGAAGGCCTTTTCGCTCAGACGACTGGTTTTCCACCCGAACAATGCGCCCAAGACCATTGACAAGAACAACCAAGATGACCATGCTGCTTCCATGGAGGTCGAGATCATTCGGATGATTGACGGCAGTGCTGTATACCATCCTGGTCCCCAAAAAGTCCTTTGCAAAGTTGTCGCTTCGCCATCGGCCGCCCCAAATGAACGAGAGCATGAGATCCCGTCTGAGGGACAGCTACTCTTCCTGAAGGTGTTCGATCCCTTGTTCTGGCACAAGACCATCGACATCACCAAGCGCCTCATCAAAGTCACAATCCAGGCCGACTCAGCATTCAGTGACGAATTCGGCGCCTATAACCGCCTCTTTGAAAAGGAGCTCACTGGCTTCCCCCATGTCGCTCCTCAATTCTATGGAGGATGGATCACGGAAGTCAAGTCGATCAACCCATCGTTCGCAGACCGGACCCGGGATGTTGCGGTGCTTGCAACCGAATTTATCGATGGCACCGGCCTCGACCAACTCTTTGCACTTGATGGCCCCAAGTATGAGGTGGTTGAGCTATACAACAGCGCCGAGTCACGCGATGCTTTCACCACAGACCTCGATACAAGAATGGATACTATAAAGCAGCTCATGGACGGTACTATGTCGGAAGAGTACATTGGAGTTGATCATTGCCGTTTTCACTCTAGCAATGTTATAATTTCCATGCGAAACCTCGGTGAGCCGCTGGAGAAACCCAGGGCTGTTCTGATTGGCTATGGGCAGGCGTTGGTCGATGATTTGCGCAGGGAGCCTGCTGACACGTACAAGAACTATCCAACAAAGCCCCATCCGTTCCTTCGATTCGGCTGGCAGAGACTGGAGTCTTTCGCAGGCTGGATCCCTGCCCATTGGAAAGGTCCGAACATCAACCGCCCGCGTTTGCTCGACCAATGGGTCGTTCAAACATTTGGTCCTTTGACGCCCAATGAAGAATATACCTTTCTTGCGTCCGACGATCTGGAATTAGAACCCGAGTCCGAGCTCGAGGGAACATCTACAAGCGCCTTGCCCGAGGAACAGCCTTAGAGTGGCAGTCACCTGGAAACGGTTGCCCCGACTGTCGCGACAACTTCTGACCTTTCGGTACAGTCCGCGGACTCAGATTATGCCCATGTCTCAACGACGCTTGCTACCGAGGAAGATCATGATGAGAATGTCTCCAGCCTGAACGACAAAGACGAAGCAGCCGGGCCCTCTTCGGACGACTCCTGCTCTTTGCCGCAGTCGTCACTGTTGGCTGGAATCTCTGGCGGGCGCGACTCTTACACTGGGTTGCAAGATTCGAGGCCCACTGTTCTGGACCCCATTGATTTGGAGAGCCTGACACTCGAAGAGAAATCGGACGATAATCAGCCCAGCCGGCCCAAAGAACGTCGCTTCTATCCTAACACCATCTTCCGGAACCGCGCGAATATGCACAACATGATCTTCAGTCGCCCGACGCCGTATGAGGAGCCAAGCGAGGAGCCAGGCGAGGAGCCAGGCGAGGAACGAGGTGAGGACCCGAACATCGACTAAGACTTGGCGATTCCGCGAACAAGATTCTACCTCTGAGAAGGGAGGGTAAGAAAAGAGCACATCTGGCAAGAACATCGAAGGGTGATGGGGTGGTGATGGATTGACAAAGATACACGTTGTCTTACACGGACACAGAGAATCTTGGGGGCAATGCAAAGTTGTATTGGGAGTACAGGACGGAGATGCCGCCATGGGAGATGGATGGATTCTGCTTGGAGGTTTGGCACCGTTAATCAACTCTTTTATGCAAGGTTGATACGTGTAACTAGCAATAATCATTCAAAGTCTCTGTAAGCTCTAGTAGATCACTGCTGTAGCACAAGGTATGCGTGGACTGCGGCACTTCAATCCCATGGGTGGCGGTCAGACATGACGCTTAGTGCTACTCAAGAGTGAGTAGTAGTCCATCTGTGTGTCCGACCTCACCTACCTTGTTCGCAGTTTGTCTCTGGGTGCGGACCAAATAAGTATCGGATTTGGGTCTGAATTCGTGGCTTTGTGTGGTCACTGAATTTAGTGACCATATCCCCTCCTTCGTGCTCTTCCGAGGTTTTTCAATCCTTCTAAAGACCCGTTTCCCCAATTTGGCAGTCACTGGAAGTAATTTTTATATGATATATGAAGAAAAGTTTGAAAGTCCAAAGTTCCTCCTACTCCTCTATTCCGACGCTTGAATTAAGCGTGATAAAAATAGAAGGAGACTGTTAGCCTGGCCACGCCTTATATACGTGCGTTTATCTTCAAACCGATGTATGAGAGGCGAAAATTTCGCGACACTACTGACTGCTTAGGTATGGCCTATTTTGGTTGTAGGAGGTGACTTGTCATTGAGGTAGCTAGAGGTAACCCGATGGGTGCCAAGCAGCGGCTTGTGTTTGGCACAATCAAGACACATGACCGAATTAAGAAGTTGCTATTACTGCATACCTTATCCCACTCTCAGGCTTCTCCTTTCTACAGATACAGAACTGAAGTAATGCTGATGCCATAAGAGACGTGAGCCTTTCTGCACGGCAAGTTCCTCAGGCCCACATCAATCGCCCCCAATCGCCCCCAATCGCCCCCAATCGCCCCCATTCGCGTCCATGAAGAACTCATCTCCAAACGCCCCCTTCGGTTCCAGCAAAATCCATATTTGCTGACCAGAAACATGCAAACATTAGTCATGGAGACCGCGAACGCTGCGTAACCAGGCACCGAGCATGACGCGCCGGATTTGAGCTGGGTTGTCGACGACCACTGCGCTAACAATCTGGCCTGGTCCTTCTCGAAGCCGCGTTATCTCGTCCTTTGACATGAAGTCTCTCGTGAGACCCTCAAACTCAAACATGATCAAGGATTGATGCTCCATGAAACCGACAAAGCGAGCGGGAGTGGTGATAGCGTAACTCGTCGATTGTTGTTGTTGTTGTTGTTGTTGTTGTATTTAACGCCGTGGCGGCCGGGCTAGAGCCCTTACCGCAGACCTCCCGAAGGGTATATGGCGTGGAGGGCCGTGAGCCAAGGCTACCTACTCTACAGTACGTCGTCTCTTTACATCGTCCTCCAAATCATGCCTTGTGGCCACTACGCGTTCTGTCTGTCCCCGGTTCCCGCTGGTGCCCCAGTTTCATTCTTTCCCAAATCGTCCCTTGGAATCGGGAGGTTCTTTGTAGTCCGCACTCACATCTACCTAGGTGTGGATGCTGCTACCGCAGACAGATCTTCTGGAAGAAGTCCGTCACGCGGAGAAAGGCCTCGAAGCCTCGTGGGTCGGTGATTAATCTCTTGAAGTAGGCCTCGAGAGATCCCATAGGACCTATGGGCTCGGGCATACTGCGAGAGTGGAGGGTCGGCCACCGTTGCCTCCTCGCCAGCGTTAGTCGACAGTAGACCAGGTGGTCCACGTCTTTCGCCTCTCCACAAGAGCACATCATTAGAGCGTCGTCGTGGTTGAAACGTCGGTGATATTGCTCGAAGTCCCCGTGACCCGATCGTGCCGCCAGCAGGTGATGTAACGTAGCCCGCGGCAAGGCCAGTTCAGGAGGGCTGGACAGAGCTGCCTCAAGCCCCAAGTCCGCGTACCGCGGCCTTCGCTCTTTATACCACCATCTCCTGTGCTGGCTTTGTAATTTTTCCCTTGCAAGCCGCTTGATGCCCGCTAGTGTTGCCATTTGACCCATCCGCGCCGGCAGTGTCGTTCCTTCTTTGGCCAGCCGGTCCGCGGCCTCGTTTCCTTCGATGCCCTGGTGTCCCGGGGACCAGTGCGTCCGTATATCAAATATCCTGGCCGCTTCTTGGATTTCGAGGAACGCGTCTTGTGACGAGTCCGGCGCCTTGCCGCGGATGCCTTGTATAACGCTGGTGTTGTCGATACATATGTGGATTGGATGACCGCGATTGGTGAGCAGAGCCCTTCTGAGGCCGGTTCGCGCCCCTTCGACCTCGGCGTCGAACACTTCTGCTAGTCCGAGTCGGCCGCACCCTTGCGCTATGCGTTTGGAGTCTCGGTAGATGACGAAGCCGTACCCCACGGCTCCGTTCGTCGCCCTGGAGCCGTCCGAGAAGACGATCATATGGCTTTCCGGTACTGTCTTTAGCCAGCGCTCGAAAGCTTTCGCAGCCTCTTCTTTGCATTGAACTACTATCTGATCCTGTGAGCTTGGCAGGTACTGTGA
>NW_026849200.1:0-53997 GCF_030867785.1 Colletotrichum acutatum
AATGTGTTGCTAATGGTGGCATTGTCACTCGTTGTATGCTGCGGTAGCAGCTTACGCCCCTTTTTTCCCAGTGAGAAAAGAGGGAGGGAGGGTGAGGAAGGAGGATAGGCGATGGATGAAGCAGTGGCTTGTGCTATAGTAGTCTGACTTTGACCGTGGGACCGTACCTGGCAGAATGCACTTGCTCTGTACGAAGCTGCCTAGTAGTAATACTTATGTTGGGTGCTGGAGGGTGCAAGTAGGACGGGATACATTGAAAGGGGAGGGACACATTGAACAGCATGAGGTACGTCCGGGGATGAAAGAGTATTTGCACTCTCAAGTACTAGTGACGTATATTCCCATGGCCTTTGTCCACACTTGTAATTCCTGAAGGTGGTTTTGAAGGAGTATCGCTTCGGGGCGTTGGGTGGTGGGATGAAGAGATGTCATGGAACTTGGTAATGTTATACTTAAGGAGACGAGGTTGCGAGGATGGATGGACGTAGGCGGGATAGTATTGAAAGCGCAGGTGAATAGGCATAGGCTGTGGGCGACTCACAATGCTTCAATTTCTGTGAGTTTCATAAGTTAGCTTTTGCTTTTTCATTCTCATTGCTTCCTCATGTGGGGGATTTATTGGCAGAGTAGAGGGGAATGATGTGAAGATCAATGAGAATGTAGAAAATTGAGTCCATGACGGTGAGGTTTAGGAGGGTTTGACTTTGGTGAAGCTGGGGAGGAGAATATGCTGCCACTTGGCGAGTCCGGTATAGAACAGAATATTTGGGTAAATGGGGAACTTGCTCAGGAACTGGATGTAGTCGAGCTAGACGGCAGGTAGACAGACACACTCGTGGGCGTTTCGCCCAGCCGACTTGAGATGTCTGCGCGGGAGGTTCTCAGAATCTTTCCGGTCTGGATAGCTGTGATATTGAGAATTCGAGGGAAGGGGGGCATGTGTTATCATATGTCGAGATATCCTGGCGCACCACTAGAAGCGGTCGTCCTCCAACGTGAAGGCAGAACTTGGGTATTGACCAACATCGAGATGTGGCAAAGTCACTTGAAGAGGGAGAACACCCCCAAACCCAAACCGAAGATGAATTGTCCTGACACGGCTGAACCGACTCCAACTTGGCAAATGATCATGGGCGGTCATTGAGCATGACTTCAACCGAACGTCCATGAAGTTCATCTTACCTTGTCCACGGACGAAGGATTGACCGTCTCTACTCTGGCAATGTCTACTCCGGCGTTCGTTTCGACATACCGGGCCAGGGGACAGAGTCAGGGTCTGAGAACACACGGCCTGCTACTTGGCATCTCCCCGATCCCTCACTACATGATCAGGAATGTGGGCATCCTTCCGTCGAGTCTCGCGGCAGCACTTGCCGGACCGAAGCCCGATATTTGTGTCTTCTACACATGACACCTCCCCTCAACACCAACAGTGCCCAAAAAGAACTGTCTCAAAATGGAGGGCGAAGCATCCCGGACAGAGCGGCAATCATTCCTGCCAAACGAGATCACAAAGAGTATAGAGAAATAACAAAAAAAACGACTCCTGAAGCAAACAACCGATGAATGGGAACCTCAGAGCCGGAGAACAAACAAAGAAAGATAGGATACATACCCTTCTTCACAAACTCAGCCCTCTCGATCCCCCGCCGAATAGCCTCCTCATCCCGCAACGCCGCATTCGCAGAGAACGCCTTGTGTAGGCGCGGACGGAAGTACTCGTAGCCGAGGGGGTATTCTCGGCCCAAGTAGAGGAGCTCTGTTTTCGATGGTCAGTTACTTTATCAGTTTGATTCATCTCGGGGTGTGGCTGCAGTAAGTCCAGCCATAGTGGCTGGTGGGGGGGGGGGGGGTGAAGTGACATTGTAGAGGGAGGTTACGAAGAGACTGAGAGGAAGAAGGATGAATTGGTAGAGAGAGTTCTGAGCTTGGTCGTGCTGTGATCAGCGGCCTCGATGGAGCTCGATCAAACACTCAGTCTCTAGGACGAAAAGAGTCGTTGCAAAACAACGACGCGCCAGCAACTGACGTTAAGGAAAGCGCAGGTTTTCTTCACGACAGACGAAGCAGACGAAAATGGTCAGATAACTCAGCAGCTTGACTCATCGGGAAACCTCGAGGCTACAGGATATAGCTTGAATGCACGAGTGCGATGCTCTCACTCGGAGTAAGGAGGAACAACAATAACAAAAAGAATATCAACTCACCCTTGTAAATGGCAATGACCCGTCTCCGCAGCTCGGTATTTACGACGCTCATCCTCGTTTTGGGACTGCTGTCGGAGCAGCTTGTGGAAGTCAAGAGACTCGCAATCTTACAATGCAGCTACTGTCGTTGTAATTAAAAATGTAAATAGATGGCGTGGTTCCGTCAATCAGAGCATCTCAAACTCAGGGCTCGCAAGGTCGTTAACTATCGATGAGGTTGAGAGCTCGCTCCAAATGGCCTCAGACCTCGGCGAAATGATGTAAGACATCCCCCAAGGGTTCCATCTCCACCGTCAAGCTCCAACAGCTCTTGTGATTGGCTGGAACTCTAAACCTCATCCCACCCGTTCGTTATCCCCAGCTCAGCCCAGCCGTGTCTGCTTTCTTTGAAGCCGAACTGCGCCGCATCTTCAATCTCGCCATTCGAAATCCGCGGGAACGTCAGGAGCTTGAGTTCGGCCATCTATCGAAGCTCCTCTCTCCCTCCCTCTCTTCGTGGTTCATCTGCCGGAGGGCACCGCACCCTCAGGAAAGCAACACCGAAAACCATCCTCGATATCCTCGCCGCCTCTCATAACCCTCACACATCGCATCTCGACCCCCGATTCCCGACCCCGGCCCCGACCCCGACCCCGAAGCCAACCTCGATCCCAAGCCACCTCACGCTTTCCGCTCGTCAGAGCAGGCATCTCTCGAAAATGAGGTCCACAGCAACAATACTCCAACAGTCAATGCTGTCCCGCGTAGTCTCAGAGTACTCCCGCGAAGCAAAGCCCACCGCCGCCTCCAAAGCCGCCAAAGCTCCCCCAAGCGCCGTCCGCAATTGGCCCCTATACTCTGACAAACCGCAACGCGCCAACACAATCTCGCTCAGTCCGCGAGAACTCTATAAGCGCATTGGGAAATGCCTCGCCTTTGGCTGCGATCCAGACCAGACCCAACGCGCGGCCAGCCTCCTGAGGACCATTAACAACGACTGGCGTAATCTCCACGCAGTCTCCCAGGGCTTCTACGACCCCAAGAACTCGGCATACACTATCCGACTACGAGATGGCGAGCCGAGTCATCGTCCATGGCTGGTGAGTCTTTGATCCGCCGTCTGCGCTTGTAGCCCCTGCCCCAGTCCTGGTCCCGATCTCGGTCTCATGGGACCAACTTGTATCAATAACGCCGCTGACTGTTGTTCCCGTTTGCTCTCGTAGGGTATATCTCAAGTGTCTACCTTGACACAAGTCGCCGAGCAGTCAATCGCCCGTTTTCTTGACCGCGTTCTCGAGACAGCAGATCCCCAAGATAGACTAGAGTGGGAGCGTCTTCGCGACAACCAAACCAGGAACGAGACACTGGCAACCATACAATGCCAACGCGGATCGTCACCGCAAACCCGCACCTTCTCGGTATGTCCACAACATCACACCCTCTTTTGCACCCCTCGCCCCTCGTCCCTCGTCCCTTCAAGCATGTGCTGATGAGTCTTCCCCATTAGGCACTCTTGCTCGAGCCGCAAGTTATCAGCGCCTACGCAAGGCTACTGTCCACCGATTACGAAGAAAGGTATACCTTTTGTTTCAAGGTTGTGATATATTCACACCAGCGCTTCGCCAAGATAGCCGACCTGAATATGGAGCTGAAGACCTACACCCATGACAAAAAACCGCTACCCTGGCTCAGCCGTGAACTGAAGCGGGTGGCTGACTTGACCAGCACCGACGCGGAGCGAAACGCCGCATATATAGATGCAAAATATATCGGAAATATGGTCAGTAGTCTGGAATTGGGTACATGGAAAAGACCCGACGCCAAGGAGGACTTTGGCAGCGCCGCGCCCTAGCGAGGTATGGCTATGAGACATGCACGAACACTACTTTACGGCACTGGGTACTATCGCCATCGGCCCAAAGACTCGAGCAAAATCCGTGGTCGTCTGAGACGGAAACCCGAGACGGAAAGAATCAGGGTTGCTCGTGTGAGTTGAGTGAGGCGAGAAGACATATAGTCTTTGTTCCAGTTTGATCAGTTGTAATGCCAGCCGAGGCGAAAGGGGTCCTCTACAAGAGGAAGTCAACTTCGCCATTTGAGCGTGCCCGTCCGCTAGGCAGGTCTACGGGTAACAGCTTGATGGCTACAGAAAGCTTGAGGCTCTTTGACCCTACGGAGGACGCAGGAGAGTCTCAAGTGTCTGCCGAATAGACGATAGAAAGCACGCCGCCGGAAGATATCCCTCGTACCGGCCCCTGGTATATACCAGTCATGGAGCTGGAGACTCAGAAAGGTACAGCACGCAACTACTCAACGCCGTGATTGTAAAGGCCTCTGATCATGTGCCAGACCTCATCTTGGTGTACGCATTTTAGAAAAGTTGACGCGGGCTGAGCGCGTGAAATGAGTCGATGCGGTTGGGTTGACATGTGACCTGGAGACCAGTGATTGGAACGGCTGGAAAGGACTCTTCGCTGTCAAGGACAATGGTGCCACTGGGCTCCATCCTGTCATGGCATCAATAACCGCCGTCCGTCCTGCACCATACGCGTGTAGCGTCACGGAGTCTTCTCGGCGGAACAGACAAACTCTGGGAAAGAGAATTACAGTATCAGATGAAAATTTGCTCCGCGAAAAAAATTTCTTGAAATTCTTTTTTCAGACGTCTACGGCGCACCGGCTGGCCTCGCGTCCAGTGTCCGCCGCTGGAAAATTCAAATTCGCTCCGAGGGGGGCGGCGCAGAGAGCCCACCGAGAGATCCGCATCGCACGGAGCCGCCCTTGCGCTATTACGTTGTGTCGCCTCACGTATCCGTACATGGGTATTCTCGTTGTGTGTATCCATACTACCAGATGGCAGAGCGGTGCCGCAGTCTGCAGACCGCCTTCAAATTCAGCACCACAGTGCGAAGGGACATCAGCGAGGGGGAAGTCGACCCCGCCAAGCAGCCGCAGAAATATAACGGTCTACAGGGCACCAATCAGCTTCCGACCGGACCATGGGCCGCCAAGTCTTTTCCGTCGTTGAGATGGAGGGGGAGGAGCCGCGACTTTGCAAGTGTAAGCTCTGGAGTCTGCGGTGGTGAGGGAGGTGAGCTGCTGCAGTGCTGCAGTGCTGCTGTGTCGAGGTGATTTGGGGCCTGGAGCTGCATGAGAGGCGTGCCGTAGCTTGTGCTGCACGAAGGCTGGCGTCTTGAAGCTTATTCCCGGGGCTTTTAGTCTCGATGCTAGATCAGTTGACGGGGTGCTAGTCGTATCTCCTCGCTATCCATGACTGGAGAGGTCATTGGCTCATAAAGACTTCGCTATGGTCGAGATCCAGTGGTGAAATATCGCTGCTGCAGCGGCAGAGTGTGAGTGAGACTGTGAGAAGGGTGCCGTGACATCGCTTCTTCTCCCTCCAACTCTCCCTTCAACTTCAAGTCCTAACACCGTTAGGCACTCATAGTGATACAGAGTCCCAGTAAGAACACCCGCAACCCACGCCTGGTCACTGACTCTTTGAAGATTTTCTCTGCGGCACCACGAATCAGGTGATTCGACTGCAAATTGCTCTCCACGGCATCCCGAGTCAGCAGTCCACTTGGAGTGCACCGCCTGTGACATGGGAGGCAATCTGGCAGCAAGGCGCGCCGCTGGTAGCAGCCAAATGCCGACAGACAGATCGACTTGCTTTACCTCTCTGCGCTTAGCTCCCTCTTGTTCCTCGCCGTTTATGCTCAAGACCCGGGGGGGCCCAAGTGGGGGTTAACCACCATCACAGGTAGTATTTTCCAATCACCTCTGTCGTGACTTGTCGAGCAGGTTGGAGACGCCTGGGGACGGTCCAGGATGTGGTTGCATTGCCGCACTGTCTTGCTCCTTTCGATTTTGTCCCTCCTCCTTTTCCGGGTGGGATACCTGTCATCTCGATCGGAGGATAATTAGCTAAAGAGGTGGAGATGGCGGCAAGAAAAGCTTGACCCTGCAAGCTGATTATCGGTAAAGGTAGAAGCGCCGTAAGAATTCCCAGATTCTCTCTCCTGTCCGTAATAACACGGGCAAGCCCCGTCAACAATATTGCAACCCCGTTGTCCACTCCGTATCGTCCGCCCCGCGGGTTCATTTGGGTCCGGATGTAGATTTGATGTTGGTTCAATGGAGGGGCTCAACTAAGTCATCGGAAGCGGTCAGCGGTCGACGGCCATTCAGTGCCTCGCCGGCTCTTTCGGAGAGACCATAGGGTGATTGACAGCCAAACATCGGAGAGGAGGGATGGCCGACGCGCACTGTCTAGGTTATTTCCAGAAATGGCTTTGTTATGTTTCGAATCAAAAGGAGATCGTCGACAGCCGGGCAAAGGCGACAATGACATGGGCGCCTGGGAGGGCAGGACCACTTTGTCTAGGGCCCGCGACGGGGTCGAAAACAGCGATGCGGATCTCCGGGACGCAGCCGTGTCCAGCCATCAGCAGTATTCGTAGTCATTGCCAATCGCTATTGAGACTTTTCAGTCGCGTGCAAAGTGTGCCTGTGTCGGTACGTGCCCGTACATTTACACGGTAGGCCGTCAGCGTGTCAAGCAGGCCCAGTCATGTCACATCATGCTTGATTTGGGGAGGAATTGGCTCGAGCGAATGCCGTCTTAACAATGCTGTGGTTGGCGCAGTGCCCAGAAAGCTACGCATGCGACATTCCTCGACTAGTTGATGATCGACATGGAAAATCTGCCACCCCAAAAGTCTGTTGCCATTCGTGCTAGGATGAGGGCAATGAGATGCTGCACGTCTCGCAGAAATCATTGCACTACTGAATGTGAGCCAAAGTGTGAGTGCAGTGTGAGTGCAATGTGATGGTGCGTTGTCAACCACGAGACATAAAGAGACGAATATGCATTGCTGCATACGAGTCTCAGTCTTCTGCCGTTAAGTCGCGGCCGAGCACAAGCTCCACCCACGATGCTCCTGTCTCGTCGGCTTGTCCTCTGGCTTGGTGGTATCGTTGCCCTGATCCATGGCTGCCCTGAAATTGGACGCTGGTCCGTGAGGTGGTGGTGGTGTTTGGTGATTTTGGTTGCGGTCGCTCTGGAAGGCCAGCGCTGGGCTTGTCGCCCGTGATGCTTTTCACTGTGCGAGGGGTCCAAGGGGTCAAGGCACTCGTCTGGCCAGGTTCATTGGTTTCGTCCCCACGTTTTTGTGCTTCGTGCTTGGTGGCTCACCGAAAAGCGTTTCGACTTGTGAAGTTGTGCCCCGATTGTCGGCGTCAAGAAGATGATCGTGGAACGTCAGGCCACCGTGCGTCGGAGGAGACACCTACATGTACATATACACGTACATATACACACAGTGGGTTTCAAAGCATGGAAAGCACCGTTGTGCGGTTCGTGGTTGGCGGTACCGTGGATGCGTGGCATCGCGTCCCTCAAAGGGGGAAGCCGAAATGGTGGCCTTGAGGCGAATATATTTCCGTCAGAATAGCGGTGCGTGATGTGGAGCACACTTTGGCGATCGTCGGTGTGCGCCTGGGGAACGGGCTATGGCGAGCGAGGGTTGGTGAATGATGTCGAGCTTCGGCTGGGGCGGACAGGCGATGGTTGTCTTTGAGATGTCCTCGTGGCTCGCTGGGAAAGCGATAAGAAATTTTGAGTGCGCGGGGGTGGTCTGCAAGAGCGGGGAGAGCCTAGTCTCGAGATGACAAGGAAGTCGGGATGTGGTATACACACTGGTCCATCCTATCGTGTCGTGTTCCAAGGTGCTAGGTACTGCGTGATGGCCAAGTTGCGTCGACATGTGGGATGACGAGCACGAAGAGATCGTCCACCGCCCAGACAGCCTGCAGACAAGAAGGCCGGGCCTGACAATGACCATGTATCGCTACGGTACTAGTGGATAGTGCTGCTGTGTTCCAGCATTGGTAGATTTGTAGGGAAAGAAAACAGGCACATGTTGGTAGAAAGTGCGGGATGGGCGTTCAGCTCAGCTCAACCGGGCCGTTGACAGTAGCCCCGATGTTGGCTCTGAATATCGCTTTGGCGGCACGACTATCCGATATGAGTGCCACTACTTATTACTTGATCTATGCGTCGATGCGCGAGTGCCTTCAAGGGCATGTCTTGTGGTACCTCAAGATCGGTGAACGGGAGTGATGAGCGGGGTTGACGATTGAAAACGGCCTTGGAGGGACAGAGTTAGGTATAATGACCAGGCAGAGGCGGTACGGATATCATCCAGTCTCTTCTTTCCATATACCTTCAGGTGGGCTCCCAAAGATTCCAGCTGAGCCGGGTCGTCATGCGAACAGCGATGATGGGTGTTGCGGAGGATTGACAGCATGGACAACGGTCGATGGCGGAAGCCGTGGACAAGACGAAGAAAAGACGACGGGGGCCCGAGCTAGGGACGAAAGAAGAAGGACGTCCCAGCAAGTCCAGCGACGGCGCGGCCGTACCTAGGCTCGTAGTGGCGGTGGTGGTCAGGGGCGTTGAACTTGACGGGGATGTCGACGAGAAAGAATGTAATGTTTGCCAGTATCCGTACGAATACTGTGTAAGGAAGGGATGGTAGATGTTTGGAATGATTGGGGAGAAGACTTGACGACTTGGGAAGAGTAAAATGAAGAAGGGAATTTAAAGTTGGGATATGACGATTGTTCCATGGGAAGGAGGCGCGCAACACGGAGGTGAGCACCACCTTCCCAACTTCACACTGCACATGAGGCGTGGAAGGAAGCAATGGACATTAATAGTTTCCTGAGGCAAGGCAAGTACTTACACAAAGTTGAGAAGGCACACGACGACGATGCCTTCCGTTCTTCCATTTTTCCTACCTGGGTTTCCACCTACCTACCTTTTTGAATCATCAACGTCCATAGGTAAGGTACCTTTCCAAGTTCTTTGCTCAATGGAAGGAACCTACCTTACCTACCTTACTGTTTTCCATTACCCGAGGTACCTATGTCAGGTACCTCAACTTACAAAATCCCTTACTCTGGTCTGAGCAGTAAGCTGTGAGGCACGGAAGGGGCGGAAGGCATGATGGAACAAAACTAAGGATCGAAATCTATACATTGATATCCCAGCACGATGCTGCAATGTCAAGTAATGCAGGACACGATTTCTTGCCTTGCTTGCGTGTTTTCCGTTCCGTCTGGGGATCCATCCTGTGCCAGGCCCTGGGCGCTGGAGGTTGGACCAGCTATGCAATGCGCTGCATCTCCCGTGCTTGGCCAGCCCTGTTTACAACGACCTACCTATTTATGGTAACCTCAGTTTGCGAGTGCATTTCCATACGAATGCCCAGTACCTTGCTCAATTCACAGCACAAACAATGACAACCCTGGACTCTGCCCGAACAACGACTTTATCCAGTCAAGCCGAGGGAGCAAAAGTAAGTAGTGCTGCATGTCCTGAACTCGTCATCCAGCACTCAGTCAGCACTCATTTAGCTGCTTCAGCACCGGCGGCCCCCCTGTAATCTTACTTATTGGCGGCGGCCCCAGAGCCCAGAGGGCTGCAGAACTGCGTGACCGCCAACGGCATCTCATCCCATCAGCAACCTTGAATCGGCCTCCATGATCCCTCCCGGCGCTGGCAACTGCGGCTTGCCTCGGTCGGGGGTACCCCAATGTACAAGAGCGCGAAAGGAAATTGCCCGTTGAGCTAGACATAATTTGACCGAGTCACAAGTACTGCCCAGGTCCAGATCCGAGATCCTGATTCTGGTTCTGATCGGGGGGGTCGAGGGGAGGGTGGAGAAGAGTCATAAGTGGATCTGAGAAGAAGGGACCCTATCTCCACACTAGAAGCAAAAGTCAACCAATGAAAGGACCTCTGAGGACGAATTGATCTAGCCAGGCCCCCACTTGGAGGGGACTCGAGCCAAAGTACCTCCCCACACCTCATCAGACCGGGAGGAACAGCGAGGAAAGTGAAAGGAGAAATACCAATTCGAAGTGAAAAATGGAAAGCACCTCAGTGAAGTCCTCGGATACGTATCGACAAGGAGATACGTACCGTCCACCCACCCAAGTCGAAACAGTGCGACTGGATCCCTTCCCGCACCATCCGTCATCCCTGCTCTCGTGCTGTTCCCGCGCAGTCTTTTTTAAAATAAACTCGAAGCGAGGCGCTCTGCCCCTAACACCTCTGCTCGATGTCCCGGGACTGGCTGCTGCAAAAGGGAAGGGGGAGTGCTCAAACCTAGGAATACAAAATAAGAGGAACCAACACACCACAAATTCCACACCACGGACAACAAGTTGCATGTGTAGGTGTTGTCTGTGGAAGGGCATAATAATACGGATACCTACGTATACATACGACACAGAGACGAATGAGAGGAAAGAGAGGGCTTTTCTTTCACTGACTTAACTGCGTAAATCTTTGACGCCTCAGTTCGTCCCCATTTCTCGGCTCTTACCCGAACTCGTGCCGCCCTTGCCAACTCAGGTCAGGTCCTTCTTTGTCTGTCTGTCCACCCCCCCGGTACCTTACCTAAGTGGACAAGGTACCGAAGTATCTCGTCGTCTTACCCAAGGCTACGAATACACTTGGAAGGTACCCTAGCACCACAGCGCCTTCCACACTCTTTTGCGGCTTTGCCTGGTTTTTTTCTCTTCCCAAGTAGCCCCCTGTTTCCCTATACCTTTCCTTCCCTATTACCTACACAGTACATAGTACCTACCTACTTTGCATCGCTGCTCTTTCAACCCACCTACCGAACCTTCCCCGACGCGAGTAATCTGGGCAACACTTTACTCTACCACCACACAAACCTCCCCCCCGTTCCAAGGTTCGGAAAAAACAACAACTCAACCATCATTATCACCGTCCCGCCTCTCTGGAACCTCAACCACCCACCTACCCACCCTCCTTCGGTTCCCCTCCTCTTCCGACCTGCTGCCGTGAGCCACGACGCATGAGGCCCCACGGCAATCCTCCGAATATCTACGCCTTTGCGCTCTCCTTTGCGTCGAGTGCATAGTCGCCTTTCTCTCTGTCTCTCTCTCTCCGTATCTTCGCCCTCGCCCACGCCACATTCGTCCCGATCGCTTTCGAGAACGGGATACCGCTCCCTCGCCTCCCCCCCTCCCCCCTCCTCCAGCATCCAGACCAGTTCAAGTCGTGCTGCTGGCGCCCCCCGACCTGCCTCTGAAAGGGCTCCCGGGTCGGCGGACAGCAGATATCCTCCCAGCGCATGCCTCGTGCTTCCAGCTCTGCGAAGCGACAGCAAGGCGCCGCCAACCAACGCGATACCAGGCACGAAAATGGTCTTGTAGGCCCCGCCAAGCGAGTTGCCAACAAGAAGAGCCAGTCGAACCTCGACGCTTCAGCTAGGACTTCCTCTGACCAGAATGCTGCTGCCCCGGCTCTCCCCTCGCCTTTGCCCAACGGCACTACCAACGGACACCTCAAGACCCCGAACCTCGCTGCGCCCGCTTCCGACAACAACGGCACCACCATGGCCCCTGACCACCGAAATGGCCATGCCGCTACCAGGCGGCCCTCGTTAGGCGGTTGCTCCGAGACTTCCTCGTCCGACTCGCTCTCTTCCGCCATGGGCAATGGTGCTACTGATGCGAGCCACCGCCAGATTGATGTCAACGCCACCAAGAACGCCGACGTCCATCGCGACCCTGGCGGCCCCATCGAGTTCGCCGCTACCGTCCTGAGGGCTCTGCCTCTCTACGACACCCTCGCCATCCTCATCCTGCTCATGCAGGTCCCTCCCGTCGCCCTCTCCGGTATCTACATGGTCTTTACCTTCCTCACCTTTGTGCCCCCCGTCACTACGAGCTCTGGAATGAACATCAATCTCGCCGAGATCTTTGATTACAACTCCACCATGCCCTCCCTCGTTACGGTGCTCTGCATGGATGTCTTCATACTGCTCGTGTGGCTCTTTCTGTGGCCGCCCATGCAGCTTGCCATTCTCGACTTTGCAAAGCCCGTCATCGCCGCCACTCTGGGCGGTGGATCTAACACGAGGGAGGGTGCTTCGAGGAGCGTTACTACCTGCTTCTTCCTGGTTATAGGCTCGCATCTTCTGCGCGGTTCAAGATTCCACTGGACCCGGGCAACAAAGTTCCTCCCAGCCAATTGGCGGTTCTCTCCCGACTCTGACGACCCGTTAGAAACATTCACTCGCGGTTTCGATAAAAGAGGACCGCACGGGTGGATCAAGAGCGTGCTTGCCATACATATTCTGACGCAGGGCATAGTGAGGTACATAAGAGAGTGGTATTTGAGAAGAGAAAAGGGAAGTCCGTCGACACACAGCATAACGGACCCGGAGGCTGGTAAGTCGTACTCGAACGAGACGACGACCGACACAGGGTTTGCTACGCCCGACAGCGACACGACTTTCCAACAAAATGCGACAGTATCATCTACGAAAAAGAAGAGAAAACAAAGCACACAGGTGCGTCTTCAGCAGCCGCTGTGGGCGGCCCTAGCGAGCACCAAAATTGTCATGGTTAAGGAGTACGAATTATCGCATGCTACTTCCGAGTCAGCCGGTTCCAACGCTACCGACATCCACAACTTGGGGAATGCCCCCTTTGACAGTCAGGCCGAACAGATTTGGATATCGTACATCGGCCACGATGAGGTCTGCTTTAATACCAGCTACTTTCCTGACAGCCCGAGCGCTGCCGCGAATGGGCACGTTTCGCGGCCGGCAGGAGTCGACACTTCAAAACCTTTCTACGTCCGAGTAAACAACGCCTTCTGGCAGCCGACACGTATCTTTCGTATCCAGGACGACGACGACCAAGACGAGCAATCCAGCCAACACCGTTGGTGTGGTGACATTTACGGACTGCGGCCGCTGTCCAAGTACGTCTGCGAGTTTGTCGATACACGCACGAACCGAGTCGTCTTTTCCACCAGCATCCGAACCTCTTTCGCGCCCAACAAGGATCAAGAGGGCTCCGTCAACCCGCCCGTCAGCACGCCACAGTCTCTCCGCCCCGACTCGCCCGCGACGACGCTGAAGAGCACAATCAACGCGAATAACGAGCGGCTGGCCGAAGAGAAATCAAGGCTGAAGACGCTGCGCAAGGAGTGGAAGAACAAGATTGCCTCGCTAAGGAAAGAAAACGAAAGACTCGACAACGTGATTCAGACCGCCGGTGGCAACGACGACAAGCACAGGCAGAAGATTATCCAGCAAGAGACCAACAAAGCCCAATCCGAAAAGGAAATTGCCCAGCTCGAAGCGGAGCTCAAGGAGTTTGAGAAAGCACCCGAGGGATTCTACGAGCGTAAGAAACAGACCGAAAAGGAGTGGGCTGCCGAAAAGGCTGTCTTCGATACCGCCTCCAAAGAATACAAGGAATACAAGGCCGCCATCGCCAAAGCTGTGAAAGCCAAGGAGGATGAGCAGGCCGCCGCGCAGACCAAGCGGAACAAAATCGCAGCACGCATCGCCAAGGTAGACACCGAGCTCGGCAGAATCACGGATGCCAACAACCGCGGGCTGGACGAGGCCGAGCGGAGGCGCCAGGCTCGCATCGCCTGGCAGGCGGAGACATCGACGATTGAGAACAACTTCAGGGGCAGCATTGCGGACATCAAGGCGGCCAACGCGAACAAGCAGGAGCAGGTCAACGCTTTGCTTCAACAGCTCCAGGCATATCATGAGCACATGAACTATGCCACAACTGCCGCGATGCCTTATGATCTTCCCGAACGTCATTCCGCCCAGCCTCAGACTACGTCGTCTGCCTACAATCCCGCTGCGCCAGCCTGGACACCGCCGTCAGCCGCAGCATCGCAGTATGTGATGCCTGCCGGGCCTATGTGGCCCACGTCCACCATGACCGCGTCCGGCTCTGTGTTGCCGCTGCCAGCGTCCTCTATGCAGCCTGTGTGGGGTTACCCGCCTACGCACCAGAGCACTGTCTCTCTCAAGGCTAGGGGCCGCTCCTCCTCGATGCTTAGCGATGTTTCCGGGTTCACGCAGTCTAGCAATGGCGACGACGAATTCTTGTCGCTCCACAACACGCCTGCGCAGCAGCCCATGGCCCAGCGCACGCCCGTCACGTTTGCCTTTACGCGACGTCAACGGAGCGACGGCGCTGGGTCAGGTTCTGGCGGCAGCAGCGTTCGTAGTGGAAGCGCTAGCGGCAGCGGAAGCATGCGGGATCCTCAAAGTCCGGTCTAATGTGTCTGTTTTTATCGGGAATTGTGTTCTGCTTTTCGGTGGTCGACTTTCAAAGGGTCTCTCGAGTCGGGACAAGTTGTTTGCTGGGCTATCTAGTCAACCACCTTTTGATGGATCTTGTCCTCATGCCATTGATCTTACCTCCTCTGAGTTGGAGGGCTGTGTTTATGTCGAGGTTTAATCTGTGGATAGGTGGACTACATGTCCGGAGCGATTTCGTCTAGCGAAATGAAGACAAAAAAAAAAGTTGTGCCTTTGTTTATATTATGTCTACTTGGTCCTGCGTGATGACTATGGTGATGAAGATGTGACTATTTTATGATAAGTTGCCTATGGGGGTGAGCTCCTTAAGGTGCTCTATTCGTAGTCGACGATACGATATGATAGCTACATGTATGGAAAAACAAGGTTTACGGAATGCTGCAGGCACGTCGGCTCGCCGCGTGCCTAGAAACTATGGCCGGGAATGGCGTCGGCGGCGTGGCACCGGTGCCGGTGTCGGTTCTGGGGAGATACTTTTTTTTTTTTTTTTTTTTTTTGGATTATGTTGCTTGCCGCCCGCGCCGTTCGTCCCATTTTCTTCGCTTGGCAGGTTTATCGATTCCCTCCCCTACCGGCAGTTAAGGCAGCTAGCTTCTATAGCATGCTTTTTTTTTTTCTTTTTTTTTTTTTTTTTCGATGGACGCAGGTTGTATAGAGGGATGCTTATGTGGGCTAGAAAATGGTAGGTTTCCCGATTTCAATGCTTGTTATGCGGCGGGTTGGCTTGTCTTCTGGGATATTTCATCAATGCTTGAAAGTTCTCCTCCATGAAGGAAGCATCGTAGCGTTGCTAGTGTTTTTGATTGATTTCACATGGCCATTCGCTTTATCGCAGGCTAGATGCCTAGTTTCAAGAGACGCATGCGTTCCTATTGGTACACAACAGAGTTGTTTTACGAGTTTTCAATGGGGAGTCACCCCCGTCTCTCACCATGAGTGACTATTGCTATCAAAGGTATGGATGGCTCACGGCGACATAATCATCGCGCATGATAAGATGGGAGTAAGTTGATACGGTGGTCGAGCTTGCATTCCGAGTCTGAGTCACGACGACGATCTATGGGCTTCATTCCCTTCCCCCTGTTCATAGACCATCCTAATCACATGCTCTGCAGACTTTTTTTTTTCTCCCGGGCATTAACTCACGATCCACGATGGACAAGAAAAAACATCCCATGTGCGCGTTTGGTGGTGCTTCACGAACCCGTACAACCAACAGAAACACAGGATGCATACAAGGGTGTTTGTGAGTAATGAGGGGGTGAGAGGCGGTAGCGTCGTTTCTGGGCGGCTACGCGCATGTACGCAGTAAAAGGCTCGGAACTGATTTGCGACTTGTCGAGTATTGGTCGGTTCATGGGCCTGTCTGTAAAGCTGGGTGGTTGGGAGTGAATTCTAGATTAGCCCCCCCCCATGTATGTGCCAGTCACGAAAGCAGGCTCTCGCTCTCTATGCCTTTTTCTTTCGACGTATGAGATGCTTGAGCATGATTGTTCAAAACGCCAGAGGCTCATGATTTGTCCAGTGTTGCATATGCATCTCCAATACCACCACTCCTACAGAGAGAGAGAGAGACATCTGAGAGGGCTGTGTCTGAAATGCATAGGGGAGCTTTGGCCCTCTCCCAATCAAGGTGTAACGGGCGAGTTCCACAAGCGTGTATTCGCAGAGGAGGCGCCTGTAATCGGCTATGCGAGGACGGAGTCAGGGCTGTTAGTTTACTTGCCATAGTGCCACGATGTAGTATTGGACCCTAGGCTGGGCTCGAACTGCATCGCATCCATTGGAGGTGGGGTGGGAGGGTATGGAGGGGTTGCTGCGCTTGGTGTGCAGGTCCCCTTGTACGGGAGAGCGCGGACTGGTTGGGTGGTGACGAATCAGATTGGATAGACGGGGGTTGAACTTATGGCTATACAAGCTACCCAAGGGAGGGAGACGCTGTTTGGGACATGGGATTCTCGGACCTGGCGCGATCTAGGGGCGGGAAAGGTGAGCGGTGGTCGGTAAAGAGGGTGAAGAGGAGGGCTCTACGAGGAGACACATGACTTTTTTTACGATTTGATTTGCTCAACTGGCGCCCATTGATGGTGTGGCACATGAATTAGAAGGATCGGAGGATATCCGCGTTTCTTTCTCTCTTTCACTTGATCTTCCATCTCTTTGCATTCATCTGTGCTTTGAAGTGGCGGCTGACGATTCTTTCGTCCGGAGTTTGCTCTATACTCCAGGACAAGTAAGACCATCTTCCTTTTCACCTGTGCTCTTCGCGAGGGGATATCCCTTCCACCTCTCATCCCGTCTCTGCCGGTCATCCTCCCCGCGGCCGTCTAAGCCACCGTCTCGGCCGCGGCCAGATCGCCACCGAAGACGCACCGACGGATCGAATCCCAGTGCCCGCCCCCGACCAACAGCAATAACCAGAGCAAACGCCGGGACAATTGGTCGTCATTCTGCTTTACCAAAGAGCAGGCGCAGGCGTTTCTAATTCAGTAGCGACCAAGAGGGGACTGGAGATAGCGCGTCACGCTTTCTCGCCTGCTCGTTTGGGTACCCAGGTTAGAAGACAAGATTCTCACTTTACCGACTTTAGGGACGGGGCTCAGCTGCGCAAGGCCACTTGACTCGGACTTTTGACTTGTGATTATCCCCATTCTCTCAGACACACCGAGGCAAAGCGAAGGATCCCGCTCGACACCGAACGCCTGGGTACACAGGACCACCAGGACGCCTCGTTTCTTGCTTCCTGTGTTCCCCGCTTGTCACACACGAACTTGTTCTCCTGACAGACCGCTTCATCGTTTCTTGGCGACGAGTTTCCTCGTGCCTGAAAGAAAGGTAACCTTATTAAGCCAGCCAAGAGATTCAGAGGAGGAGTTCCCTTCCTATTTCCTGGTTCCTACCAATCCACTCTCTTGCAGAGCGCTAGACTTGGCTCCCGAACTGTTCGAAGATTGGCTGCTGGTAGAAAGTTTAACGATACCCACGCCAAGAACCCCGAATCTGGGTAGACGGAGAAGACCTTATTCGCGAATCTCAGCCCAACAACACGCAGAAGGCAGAACGACACAGGCGGGAACTAGGAGTTACAGTGGAACATCTTGAATGCTTCGTTCAAAATGGGCTGGTTTGACCGCAAAAAGGCCGTCAAGCATGGCCCCGAGCCAGTCAAACCAGTGCCGGTGAACAACCACCACCACCAAAACATAAATCCTTCTCAATACCATGCACCACCACATCCACCCACGCAACAATCTTCAAGATATGCTACCTCGACGACGCAGACGCCGCCGTACTGGCAGTCTCAGCCGGGCAGCCAGGGACAATATCAACATCCCCCGCCTCCATATCGCCATCCACAATCACAGCATCATCATCAACAGCAGCAGCAGACTCATCGCCCGCAAGGCTGGTCACAGCAATACCCACAGCAACAGCATCAACAACCCATCGTGGTGAACCAGCACTACTACCTCCACCCACCACCCTCACACCTCGCCCTCCCCGCGCCGCCAGGATCCGGACCGCCGACGACGACAACTGCGACAGGACATCCCATCGGCCTAGACAAATTCACCGGCTCCATGGTGACCATCGCCAAAGACTTTACGTCCCCCAATTTCCTCGAGGAGCCGAATTTCCACCCGCACGCCACGCAGCTCATCAACTCCACCGCTGCGTGCGTCGATCAGATTGCGGGGTGTTTCAATGATGTTATGACGCTGATTGATCGGGACCGGATGGTGGGCAACGAGAAGGCTTTGTTCACGTACCAGAATGGCGGTGGTGGAAGCGGAGCGGTGCAGCAGACCACTTCCCCGGGGGATGCTAAGAGGAGCGGCGGAAGCGGAGGGAGAGGCGAGAAGAGCGGACAGAGGAAGAAGAGTAAAGAATCTTCTTCCCCTGGGTCAAAGGGCCAGTCTGCGGCTGTGGCGACGTGTGTGGTGTCGGGGGGTTACTTTGCCAAAGTCGAGTTATACGCCAACTCGAAGTTGCCGATGAACCTCCCGCCCCTGAGACTGTGAGTTCATAGAGTCCTCATCATTACTCGCGATCCTTGGAAGTAGACGAACTGACACATCACCCCCAGATACATGCCCACCTGGCCCCTCCTCTGCATGGCCGCCCAATACGCAGAACGCGTCTACGACCACCCCAAAGGCGCCGAGCGCGACGCCCACGTCTCAGCAGACTGGAAAACCGGCACAAAAGCAATGGTCATCAAGTCGGTCCCCATGGACCACATGAACACCATCGTCTTCGCCATCCGCGGCTCCGCCACCTTCATGGACTGGGCCGTCAACCTCAACACGGCGCCCGCCTCGCCCGAGGGCTTCCTCGACGACGCGGGGAACTCGTGCCACGCTGGGTTTCTGGCGGTGGCGCGCAAGATGGTGAAGCCCGTCGCGGCGCGGCTGCGGCAGTTGCTGGAGGAAGACCCGGGGCGGGCGGCGTATAGTTTGTTGATTACGGGGCATTCTGCGGGCGGTGCGGTGGCGAGCTTGTTGTATGCGCATATGGTGTCTACGTCGGCCCGGGCGGGGAGCGAGTTGAATGCGTTGACGGTGTGTTTTAAGAGGGTGCATTGCGTTACGTTTGGGACGCCGCCTGTGAGTTTGTTGCCGTTGAAGAGGCCTGAGAGGGCGGAGCTGAGGAAGAGCTTGTTCTTGACGTTTGTGAATGAGGGGGATCCGATTGCGAGGGCGGATAAGGCGTATGTGAAGAGTTTGTTGGAGTTGTATGCCAGTCCGGCGCCGTCGGTGACGGGCTCTGTTTCTGGAGGTGGTAGTGGTTGTGACTCTGGAGGGGATAAGAAGGGAAGGTTGGCTGCCAAGGCGAGCAAGATGTCGTTGAGGAACAAGGAGAGTAAGATGTCGCTGGCTCCGCATGCGTCTGGTAAGGAGTCGGATAGGAACAGGGAGAGGAGGAAGAGGGAGGAGAGCGGCAAACCGGTGTGGCGTCTTCCGCCCGGGACGCTGAGTTCGCCGGGGAGGATCGTCGTGTTGCGGAGCGGGGACCCGAAGGCGAGGCCGAGGGACCGGAAGACGGTGGCGGAGAGGCTTGATGAGGGCGTCGTTGCGCAGACTGTGTCTGATGAGGAGCTGAGGGGTGTGATTTGGGGGGATCCGGTCTGCCATGTCATGAAATTGTATTCGGGCCGGATTGAGACGTTGGCTGTAGGAGCTGTTACCGGGAGGCAGAAGTAGATGATAAGGCTGGTACCAGCAAGAGATGGGCGATGGTGGTAGACGGATGGGTTTCATGAGGCGTTTGGGTTTGGTGATACCATTGCTTACTTATAGTTTGGATACCTCTTATGAGTTATGAGATATGAATAAGGTACATTCCACTACAGTATCGATGATTTGGTTTTAGGAGTTGAGCGGATGCTCACTGTGGCGGTGCCGTTTGATACAACCCTTGTCAAAAGAAGAGGCCGAACTTTTTTATGAATGAAAGTTCTTGAACAGCAAAGAGAGGCGAGTCCAGTTGCTAGATTTCGAACCTGAGCACTACTCTTGTCGTGACTATGAGGGTTGTGGGTTGCTTCATCATCCGTGCCTCGTTTCTTCTGACGCCCTTCTCGAGTGATGTGTAGAAGAGATATTGCATATGCCGAGAGGAAAACGGGGAATCATAATTTATGAAGAGTAGGAGAGTTCCATATTCTACGATTTTCTACAGGTTCAGTTCAATAGAATAGCGACTGACAAAGGGAAGTAAATCACGCGTGAGTGACGGAGAACAGAAAGGCGTGTTTATTACCTCGGTTCGCTAGACGCTAAAGCCTGTTTGCCCCAGCATATTGATGCTGCTTGTCCTTCACGAGGATCTGGCAGGCCGCGGGAAGCTCTTGATGACAGGTTCAGTAGCGGCTGGGGAGTGAAACACGCTCACGAATGAAAAGACAAATGGTGCGCAAATAATGGGAAATATCTTGATGTTTATTCAAGTTGAATCGTTCAACCCGCTGTCTTAGATTCCAATACTGTCCTGACCATCCGACCATATTCCCGAATAGACGGTGAGTAAGATGTATGAACCCCTCGAAGCCCCATCTCCATCTTTCGAAATCGAGAGAGAAAATGTCGTAACGTTATACAACGTAAACGTGAGCCTCCCTGTCACTGAGGTTCAACCCTAGTATTCGTCCTCGTCCCCTTCCTCATCCCCGGATTCGCCCTCATCCGCCAAGTTCATAAACATGCCATTCTCATCGTCTTCCTCATCCTCATCCTCCTCGTCTTCGAGGTCATCGTCTTCGCTACCGACGATACTGCCCTCAGGTTCGTCCTCTGATTCGGAGGCAATCGGATTTCGTCTGCGATGCGTCATGAGTTTCTGCGCGAGAGACATCGCCTTGGGAGGCGCTTCCTCCTCTTCCTCTGAGCTCTCTTCCCCAGACTCTTCCTCGTCTTCGGATACCGGGTTATCGCGGCGGTTGCGAGCGAGCTTTTCAGCCAAAGATAATGGTTTCTTCGCGCTCTCTTCTTCGTCCTCCGAGTCTGAGCCTTCGCGTGTTTCCATATTGGCAATATCAGCCCCGCCTTCATCGTCATCTTCGTCCTCATCGTCAGAGGGGAGGACCCGTGCACGACGACCGGTAGGCTTTGCGGGTTTCTCCGCAGCTTCCTCTTCGTCGTCGTCCTCGTCATCTGATAGAACAACGCGACCCCGGCGACTCGTGGGTTGAGAAGGCTGCTCCTCATCCCCTTCATCTTCATCATCGGAAATAACCACTGGACCACGTCGATTTGCGCTGCGGCGTGAGTCCTCTGCCTCTTCCTCCTCGCCTGATTCTTCGTCCTCGTCAGACGATGCGACTTGTCGTCTCCTCCTTCCTCCGCGAGGCTTGTCGTCTTCTCCTGATTCCGGCTCCGGGCTGGACCAGTGAGCCGCGGGGTTTCTAGGGCCGTTGCCATCGAAGAGCGTGCTGTCCTCGTCTGCGAGTGGAGAGAACCCGCCATAGTCTGACACACCCCCGCCTCCCTCCTCATCATCGCTTGCTTGCTGCGTGTCGATGAGTAAGTCGTCTTCATCTTCATCTACAGACTCCTCGTGAATGCTTCCATCATCGATTCCCTCGCTTTCGTACTCGTTCTGGTCCGAGGAGTCGTCCGAGTCTTCTTCTGAGTCGTCTCCCGATTCGTCTTCCTTGTCGTCTTCCGAACCGTCAGCAGCGGGTTTGTCTCCATCAGCAACCCCGTGTTTCGCCCGAAAGGCGTCGAATCGGTCTGCTGCATCCCAGCCAAAGCACTGCATGGGCCAATAATTGACTTCTTCCAGCCGCTCAGCTTCACCCGATTTCAGGTGGAGCGAGCCCTCCTCCACCATGTCGAACAATTCTGTGAAGAGATCAATCCATATCTCATCCTTGGACAGATTCTTCTTCAATGCGAATTCGCGATTCTGCGGCTGTGTGAGATCTGGCCAGCAGTACACAAAATGAATATCTTCGCCAATGTCCACATCCTTTCGCAATTGCTGGATCTCGCAATTGTGAATTAGATCCGACGCACACCACCTCAACCTATGCGGTATGCGCCTGTCATTATGCCACTGGAAATCGAATAGGTTCTTGAGATTAGGAAAGGCCAGAAGAAGCCGTAGTTCATTGGCGTCCAGGTTAGATCCATCCATGGCCATGTTAATGATGTTCTCAGAGAAGCCGGGGACCTCGAGATTGTGGTCCCAAACGCGCTTGATGCCATTGAGGTGAACGACGTCACGTTCTTTGTTAAACCGAATGATGCGCCGACCCTCCCGGATCGCCAGGGTGTCTGGAAATGCCTTGAGAGCAATGTCTCGAGACTCGTGATGAACGCGCAACATGGCGTCTATCGCTGCAATCTGGTTCTCCAAGGTCGCGCTTTCCCAGATAGTGTCTTGCCGCGGGTTGGGTAGCACCTGAAAGGAGAAGACGCGTGGTGATGGGTCGAGATCTGGACAAAAGTACTGCCAAATGCGATGGCGAAGCTCGATAGGAAGTCTGCGAAATTCAGGAAAGAACACCCGTGGGGCCTTGCGGCGATATTCGCCCAAAATGGATGCATCTTCCGAGTCCGATTCTGATGAGTCGTCAGAGTCGCTATTCCCCTCTTCTGAAGCTTCGACGTCGAAAAAGCCCTGGCCGGGGTCGTCGCCGGCTTCTGTTCCGGATTCGCTGCCTGAGGACTCCCGGTCGGATGCATCATTTTGCATGAGGCCAACGCCATCAGGACCCGATTCGTCGGATGAGTCTGGCATGTTGGTCGATGAAGTTCCCTCGTCAGCGGGTGAGATAAGTTGCTGCCCTTGTTGAAAGACAAACAGCTGAGAAAGTGACGGCGTTGGTGAAATGAGGGTGAGACGCGACTGCCCAAGTGCAGGGGTCGAAAATTGATGCGCGCTAGGGAGCTATGGCACGTGAGTCGGTACGTATCGAAGCTTATATTCTACCCCATATCCTTCACCGAGAGCCCCACCAGGTGAAGTCAGGTGAAGGGGATCGGCTTGCCTGATGAGAAATGCACACCGAAGGCCACAATCCTTCACCGAAAGCTACTCCTGGCTCAACTTTCCCCGACAAAATGGTGATTACAACTCTCAGGAGGCACAAGCCGACAGCTGGACATCCGGCAAAAATTCTGCGACAACTATGCCACTTCTCGATGGGTCAATATCCACTGGTCCCGAATACTCGAGGCCCTCGCTTTAATCCCTATCGCCACCCAACGCGTCTAATCCTCTACAAACTCTCGACTTGCTTCCTTCCTCTCCACCATCCTCTGACATCAAAATCTTCACAATACTACTTGCTCAGCTTTGGCGATACTTGGTAGGTCGTCTGCGTCTTCACCTCTCTATAGTCCATTCTCATACTGACTCGTTCCGCTCCATCACATCTCGCTTTGGCGCTTCTCCACACCAAATCGGTCCACACTACGATGCGAGCTCCATATTCCCAAAAAATCGCGCAGCCCGTCATCTTACGGAGACACAACATCTCAACATCCCCGATGGCACAATTGGCTAGCGCGTCAGACTGTTAATCTGGAGGTTGGTGGTTCGAGCCCACCTCGGGGAGATTCAGTGGTTAGATTCCACTATATGGTTGAAGATATATTTTTTGGACCTTTTTGGAGGGCTTTGGAACTTGGTTGACTACGGGCCTACAAGCTAGGACCAATGCGAATATTTTTCCTCAGGAAGTTGAGAGCTCGAAGAGCACACAATACTAGGAGACACTTGCTTGGGTAGGATGACACGGTCCGGGTCTCTTGCCGTTGTGCTCATATTGAATGAATCGTGCTGTCCTCTCGATCGGCAATGGCAGTTAGGCCGCTTCTTCTTTGTAGCTCGATATGTTGGTATGGCCTGTTTATTACAAGTACAGAATGGCATGTCGTCCGGTACGGAGGTAGCTGGTAATTCACCGCCACCAAGAGAGCCATTGCCATCCATTGTGCCCGAGCGGTTTGTTCGCACATACTGGCCTGCAGAATCGAGGGAATACTAAGTATCGCTGTTGTCGAGAGAATTGTTGACCAAATAGGCGCCGTGGTAATACGCACGGATTCTCCAGGGTCCATCGCTCTATGGCGGACTTTCGAGCTTTACTTGCTTGTTATCTTCCCTAGTTCTCCCGCTGATCCTCAAACGAGACGTGCTATATCTTTTTGATCGAGGGCGTATCCTGAACTCAGTGCGAACTGCAATGGCAGGCGATACGGTCGGATGCGTAGCCGATGTCGAACGGGCAGGTTATGGAATAGAACGTGGGAGGTGTCGGGCCGCTGGAGACGACAAATGATAGTACCTCCTAGGTAGCGCTCGTGGAATCGAGTATATTGCTATTGATTGGTAAACCTGAAGAGTATCAACATGTGACAAAATCGAACACCTCCATTTCCTCTTCAATGACTAGTTTCTGGATAAAGATGCGGTTCGAGACTATTACTCGGAGCCTCGATGACGCGAAGCTGACGATTTGACTCGACTGGTTTTCCGTGACACTTGACACCCTGACTGAAGCTGGTATCAAAACGGCAGATTGTTTACTGAAAAGCCTTCACAGATAACTTCGATTTCTGAACATAGAAAGTGTAGTTGATCGGGAGCTTACCACGCAACGCCCATGAGAATGATCACTCCAGGAAGCAAGTGTTCAAGGAGAATGCCCTTATTCCCACAGATTGTAGAGCCGAGTTTCGCCTTGTAAGCGTCGATTGGTCTGAATATGTGGATACCAGGACCAGATAGGAAGTTACTTCCCACCAATCACTTATTGCATCGCAAGCAAAAAGAGCAACTCCATGTTGAGGTCGAGGCTACTCATGTGGACGGCTTCACAGAATGGAAACGCGCGACAGTCAACACCAATCTATGATTTCTTGAATCATTGTCTGCGAATTGGGCATATGAGACTCGTCGGTATTTCGCATCGCTTTCGCTGAACCTCGAAGGTCAACCGAGGGTTCTTCGAATTCAGACCTTCATCGGCGTATGAGGGATTCGAGGAAGTTGGCAGTACCAGAAGTTTGTGACCACGAATTTGAATCAATCTATTTCCGAAGTTTGAACATATCGTTGTGTACCAGATCACTTCTTTGTTCAACTATTCTTTCCAAATGAACAGGATCGGGGGGCTTTCGTGCTGAATGAATGGTGCATTTCCGTATCCGTTCGTACTAATCGTATCTGTTCGTATTCGGAAGACTTCGTCCGTCGTAATTCAAAACCGTACAACATCGTCTCAACTCTTTCCATGGTCGTACTATGTCTGCAGTCGTCAATATGTTCAACAGCACCCTCAAGACCTGAGAACAGCAATCAAGCCAGCCCCGGCAGCAAGATAGGCGAGGAGTTGTCGATGAATGTCGAGACTCGCCCCCTCTGATCGCTCGTCCGTCTTCTCCGCCTTGATAACAATTCGATGCTCCTCCAAAAGCTTGTCGTTGACGGGGAAGATCCTGAACTGCGTGTATGGGCCCACGGCCCCCATGAGGAGTCCGGCGGCGAGGTTGAAGGGGAACGCGGGACTTGCGATGCCGTCTGGTATTTCTCGTTAGCCGTTATGTTGTTTTCTCTTTTTAATAATGGGAGAGGTCTGTTCGTCTGTTTAAAGTTGCGGGAGCTGTAGTAGAAAGGGCAGGGTAGAATCCAGATTAGGAGGTGGACGGGAGGCGAATGTAAGGAAAGTGGGCGCGCACCGTTCCATGCCAGGAAGCCAAAAACGGCGGCCGTGCCGACAACCATTGCGGGGCCGTACACTCGGCCAAAGTCCCAGCCTCGGAACCAGAGCTTTACGAGGGTGTCCTTGTCATTGAGTTTGAGGATGCTGTGCATGGCAATTTTGTCTGTCCCGAATTGGTAGCCTATAGATGACCTTAGCCTCCCACGGTTCCGGAATTCGATGGGGTTTTGATCAGATAATTATCACGGTACCGGCGAGATGAGTGACGCCTAGTAGGTTGACGAGCTGGAGCACTCGAGTCCATTGAATAAAGTCCGTCATGGTCTACTAGGTACGGTATGTGGGTATTAGCCGCGGTACAGTTCGTCATCGGTTCTGTAAAATCGAGGCTCGGAGATCTGCTTATGGTCGTCTCGAGCCGAGGAAAATTTCGAGAGTATTACTTTCGTTATCGCAAATTATTCATCGACTGTGTCGGAGACTTTCGCTTGCAACTGTATACTCCCTTGAGGCGCGGTGACCGATCTGCCAGTGCCATTTCAATGCGGCAAGTGATGGCGGCAGACGTCTAATTTGACTATGAATTCTCTATCCCACCTGGGCCAGGGGCAAGTCCACCCAGGCCGTCCACCTTGGGCTTCTGTTGTGCATAAAGCCTTGGAAGCATGCGGTCACCGCGCCACCCCACCCCACTAGGTCCAGAGGGGGAAAATTATCCCGCCTCATCCCACCGGCACACTAGGCCCGAAACCCCCTTGATGATCAGTGTTGGCCCAGTGGGATGCCGAGTGGGCGCCGCCGCAGCAAAATTGCGCCGACGGAAAGGGAGAGAGAAAGTGAGAAAAATAGAGCAGCATTGTGGTCGGAGGCCGTGGTGAGCCAGGCTCTGGGTTGTGGTATAGCCGGTAGGTTCGTGATGTTTGTCGAGGCGCTGCATAGTATGGTCTGTATGAAATTGCGTACGAGTTAGTATAGTCGAGTTGAAAAGAAGCTTTACGTCATAGCAAATCGAACGCTACCAGTGTACCAATTTTTCCAGTATCCTTTTTCGTCTTGTTTATTTCGCATTGAATGCCATCCCATCCTAGCCGGAACCTGGAAAAACATTCGTATCCTTCAACGGATCGAGAACAAACGGCTTCACGTTCTCTATAAACTCCTTGTCGCTCTCAGACCCTCGTAAACACCAGCACCAAATTGCCATACCCAAACACCGGTCCCAGGAGAGCAGCGGGACGAGTGCCTTGTTGTCCATCGTGAGGCTCGCCTTTTCGCACATTTTGCTAATCATCAGCACCTCTTCGTCGCCGGTATTCGCGTCGAGCAGCGCGGGATCTGTCGGCACCATGCCGTACCAGTGCGCCGCGGGCCCATCCCACATCATCAACGGCAGCGGTATTTTTACCCTGAGCATGCCCGGCTCTGCGTTGCGGGATAGGCGTAACGCCGGATGTATTGTAATGAATATTGTTTGGAGGATTAGATGTAGCTTGAACTGGAAGACAGCGAGACTGTACGTGAATAGAGTTAGCCATGACTCGTGTATTACTGAGGTTGAGAAAAACTATGCCATCGGGAATAGACTGATTCTTCTAGTTGCTAGGAAAAACAAGTTGAAGAGGATACAGTTGTTTCTATCCTTCTGTCCCCGTCTTTCTTGGCGTAGTGATATATCAAGAGAAGGAGCATTGGCTTACCGTTGATATAATTCTTTAAAGATCCAGGGGTATCCACTATGCCCACAGAGCTGCGACCCTAGGTTGATCTTTGACTGATCGTATACTCCCGTAGCTTTGAACGTCTCGAGTAACATGGCGTGTGTCATCATCACGTTGTCCATGGACTGGTCCGCTCGATACGGCACGAGTATTGTCGAGATCAGCATGGCTTGGAAAATTGGGAGCAAATCCATCCGTGGCGAGAGCATGCCTTGTCTTGACTGCTCCAGTAGATCAAGCTGTAACGACGATTAGCACAAGACACTTATTTACGAATAGGTTGCCAGACACAACGACAAACGTCCGTGTATCTGGCAAGGACCCCCGTCCAAGCGTAAGTATGCAAGCAGAAGACCAGAGGATATCACATAGTCTGGTAAACAACAGATAACAATACCAACTTACAAGCTTGTTTCCTGTTTCTACCAGGAGGCTATCGTGGAACTTGATAGCTAGATTCCTGGCATCAGGCCACGAAGCGAACCATAGCCCAACCGTCATGACGGCCTGCATCAACAACTTGGGTTGTGCCGTCGTCTCGAACGTCTCCCGGTGCAGCAGCGGCCACTGGGGATGGAACTTAGTAAAGTAAATACTCTGCAGCTGGAGCCTCATGGCCTCGTCCAGGATGGATCCCGGGGTGGTGAAGTCGAGGGTGTCGGACATCGTCGTCATCGGCATGGGCCCAGCCGACATCATCGCATGCGAGGTAGTAGTCATGCCGGTGGGCGGACGCTGCGGATGCTGATGCTGATGCTGATGCTGCATGCTCGGCGCTGTCATCGGGTGGCCGCCGTGGTCGGGCAAGACCATGGAGTTCGCGGGCGGCGTGCAGCCCGAGGTCGGTAGGCCGGAGGAGCTGGACGGCGAGGAGGAAGACCGGTCCGTCAGCGACTTGCTGCCGCCGCGAGGCTGGGGCCATTCGCACGATTTCCCCTTGTCATTGCATGTTGAGCAGGTGGGTTGCTGACCATCGCATCTGGTCTTTGTCCGGTGGCATGGAACGCAGGCTTGTGCTACGCGGGTTGGCGGGGCTGAAGGGCCATGTAGTACCATATGTCTACGGAGGGTATCTCTACAATTTTGTTAGAAAATTCCCCGCGGTTACTTATTCATTTTCGCGCGGGATCCAGAATCCGATCGACATCGACAAACGATAGTCAGTCCACGAAAAGCGTCTCGGGAATGCAACCCGATGGACGCGACAGGTGACAAGACAAATAGTGTCAGAGACACCACGTACTAGGGAGGGGATGGGTTGTTTGTCAACCACCCATAGTCATACATACCCTCTTGTAAACTTGGTACCGCATGATGGACAGGAAAATGAAGGCGTTGCAGAGTGCTCTTTTTTGTGGCGTGTGAGGTGTTCCTTACGAAGATAGGAGCGGCCGCAGCCTTCATGGTCGCAGGTGAAGGGCATTCTGGGGACCTCCAACGCAAGGAAGGGATAGATCCATTGCCCTGGAAGTAGTTGCCGGCGGGTTAACTAGATCTAAAAGAGGTTGCTTGAGAAGGGGGTCGGAAAGCCACCCGGAGCAAGCAGAGCAGAGATAGGATAGGATAGGTTAAAGAGGGCTAAAGGCTTAGGTAGTCTGGTCCAGGTCCAGGTCCAGGTCTTGTGTGTGTGTGTGTGTGTGTGTGTGCCGCGTGCGTGGAGAGTGTGTGGGCGTTATGTTGGGTGTTCGGACGTGGACTTCGCTTGATTCCGCCGTACGCTTAGCTCTTGGACGAGACGACTATGCTTGCCAGGAGGCCGGGGACTAGGACTACCTAGGAGGGAGATGACTGAGGTGGACGGTGGAAGGGGGGGAGTCAAGGCTAAACCTTCCTCGGCAGTTGGATGCGCCTATGCTCGCCAACGATTGGTTGGGCGTCCGTCTGGCCCATCTTTAGGCCCCATTACTCAGCCGGTGGGATACCGAGATAAATGGGGCCTCTACCGCCGGAGCGGGGCCACCGGGCGCCGAGCCTATGTGTGCGTCCGCCGGTACACCGGTAGGATAACGGTAAGCAACAGCGGAGGGCCCGGACTTGATGAATAATGATGGCTATAGGCAGATTCTCATGGCCTTTCTGTATAATATGAATGGGGGATCGCCCTATACAGAAGAGTTGCAGATGCCCTCACATCACTAGAGAGACATAATCATCGGCATTCTACCACTCAAAGTCTTTAGCCTACGGATACTTCAGACACGCTTTATCAATCAAGCCCCCTTGTTCTGTAGAAAACTTTACAACCTGAGACAACCTATCAAGTCGACAAAAATAAACCATGACTACGGCTACCCTGAAGAATATTGCCGTTATTGGAGTAAGCCACACTCAACCTACTCTTTACAGATTGCATGAGCCACGAATCGTGGATCCCTCGATTTCCCTTTGCCCCTACACTACGGATACACTATCCTTACATTACTAAACGCTTACGGTTACTCCGTACCTGTACCCCTAACAAAGCCTAACATAGGCAGCCCGATCAAACTGCACTGCACTGACCACCGTACCACCCATCCCATACTTACTACCCGACCTTAGGGCACCGGCGACCTCGGGCATGTCATAGTCGACCAACTCGCTGCCGCCGGCATCTTTAACCTTGTCGTCATCACCCGGGGTTCCAACGCCAAGACTTTTCCCCCGGGAATAAAGACTGTCGCAGCTGACTATGAATCATTGGACGACTTGACCGTTGCTTTCCGCGGGTTTGATGCTGTCGTCTGCGTCGTCCCAGGCCACCTCGAAGCCCTCCTCTTGCGCATCCTTGAGGCTGCCATCGCCGCCAAGGTAAAGCGCTTCATTCCCTCGGAGTTCGGCTCCGACCATCGGAATCCGAGTGCGGGATCTGTACCCCTCTCAGCTTCCAAGATTCGAGTCGATGAGGCGCTCCAGAAGGCAGCCGAGATAGGGCAAATCGAGTATACAAGCATCCTCGGCGGGCCCTGGATCGAATGGATCATGACTTGCGACACCGGCATGTGCCTCCCCAAACAAAAATTCTACATCCATGAGGATGGCAACGTTCGATTTGGGCTGAGCACGCGCAAGGCGTTTGGCGACGCGGTTGTGGGCGTGCTCAAACGACCCGACGCGACCAGGAACCAGATCTTGACGATCGAGGTGATCAACCTGACGCAGAACCGGATCATGGAGCTAGTCAAGGAAGCTCTGCCCGATATAGACATTGAAGTCATCAAAGTCAGCACGAAGGAGCGCTACGAGCGGGGCGTGCAGAAGCTCCTCTCTGGGGTTTTTGACGCGTCCGTCATCGAAGATATCGTCTTGCGATTCGTCTATGACCCTGAGCTCCAGCTCACTTTCGACACAAATGCCACCAACGAATTGCTCGGGGTCCAGAGGATGACCGAAGCGGAATTCAAGGAGCTTGTCAAGACCTTGGCATAAGATAGCTCAGAGGTTGAGGCTTTCGCGCGCGGGCTCCTCGACATAAATCCGACGGGATTCAGTGCCGGTGCCTTGCCACGCGAGTAAGCTCTTCATTAAGCTAGCTGTCATAGGCTAAATGTCATAGTAGACTCTAGAGGTTGGGGTCGCAATCTGACCAAGCAGACTAGGCGAATACCACTACACCTGAACTGTGCAAGTGAACCTGGAAGAACTATCAGCCCAGTGTCTACCCATCTTCTTATCCCATTGTCAAAAAGCATAGCGGAAGTGCTAACCTCTTCTGGTAACCCATGCGTCTTTAGGCCCAAGTCTTTAGGGCTTTTGCCGTAGAGGCCTTGGGCTTGGCTTGGTTCGTTAGAGTTGGCCGTGAGCACCGACCTCCGATGGGGTTTTTGGGTTTTCTCCTTTGTCACCCTTTTTTCCCTCTTTTCCCTTTTTGCTTCGTCGGTAAGTGGGTGGAAGGTTCCCGAGCGACCCGCACGACAGACTTGACACAGGGCGGTCAGATGAAGCTTAAATTAAAGACAGCCGCAGCGCCAACATCCTCCCAGTGCCGGCCGGATGGTAACATGACCGGACTTGGTGAACCGTGGCGCCGTATGCCGTCCAGTCAGCCTTACATATCAACCATAAACAGACTAATGAACGCCATGACGCGCAACGGGAGTAAGGGATGGATGACCAAACATCTTTTTTTCTTTCTATTCTCATACCTTGCCTCTGCCCGTCCACCTCGGCAGGCAAAGCATCGGACGTAGAGCCAGTCTGAAGCGTCCGTTGGCGAGATAAATGTAGCCTGAAACTGTAACGGGCATGTAAGCTGAAAAGCTATGTCGTTTGCTATCGGCGCGTAAGACCCATCTCGTCTGAAACCAAGAAAGAGTCCCACGGACGGCGCAACGTGTAGTCGTCGGTAGGTACGTGGTCTCATTGGTCAGTACCAAGATCTAGTAATGTACAATAAGCCTCCCCCCTTTTGCCCAAATGCTATATACATCTATAAGTATATTTTCTTTCTTCAACAAGAACTCGGAACTTTTTGCGCTCTGTGCATACCAATCCGCTTTCAGCACATATGCCTTAGTAGGTGTAGCGGAACGACTTGTTCTCCTTGTCGGTCATCGACTGCCAGTTCTCGGGGGCCATGTAAGCGTCCTCGGACTGCTTGATGGCGCCGCGGCGCTTGTTCTCGTAGCGGTAGTAGGCGTACAGCGCCAGGGTGACGAGAGCGCAGCCGGCCTGGGTACCCATGACGGCGATCTTGGCCGGGCGGTACTCGGGCGCGTCCTTGGCCTGGAAGGTCTGGGGTCCGATGATATTGCCAAGCGAGAAGGAGCCGGAGACGATGGCGGCGGCGAAGGCACGCTTGGTGGCACCTCCAAAGTTGGCAGCAGTCCACTGCATAACATGTCAGTCGTGATGTCCACAGGCTACATGGTCTTACGTCTTTCAAGACTCGGATGCCTCGGGACTCAGAGGTGTACTTACGGCGTAGAAGACGGTCAAGGGAGCAACCACGGCGTTGACGAGGTAGATGCCGGCCAAGCAACCGGAGCGGTTGCTAACGGGAAGGAAAGACATGAGAGCGCCACCGATGATGCTGAGCAGGGTTAGTATTTTGCTTTTTCTTCGGACGCTAGATTCACTGTTGACTCACGCTGGGATGATGCAGGCGACGATCCAGGCCCACCGGTTGGACGTGTGACGAATTCCGTAGCCGACGAGGAGAGTGAAGAAGATGCTCACAACACCGGAGGGCATGTTCATCAGAGCGGCGTGCTTGGAGTCATAGCCGAGGTTGCGGATGAGGGTCGCAGAGTAGGTGGTGACAACACCGCTAGAAACGGACAGCTGTGGAAAGGGTCAGCGAAACTCAAACTACACATATTTGAAAATTACACGGGATGGTACGCACGAGAACAACGGCGACGACCATGAGGTACATCTGGGGGTCCATGAGAGCCTCGAGGATCTGCTTGGGGCGGAACTTGCGGCTCTCGATGCCCGTCTGGTTGACGCTGACGTGCTTCAGCAGAGCAACCTTTTCCGTGTCACTCAGCCAGCGGGCCTGCATGGGCGTGTCCGGCACGAAGAGGACGGTGCAGATGCCAATGGTGACGGTCAGGCAGCCGAGGACGACGAACATGATGCGCCAGCCGGCGAGACCCGCGCCGGGAGCGATGTGCTGGAAGCCGTAGGAGACGGCGCCGCCGAGGATCTGGCCGAGGCCGAGACCGAGGTACCAGAAGGAGAAGCGTGGGGCCTGCTCGGACTTGGTGTACCACTGGGCGCTGATGAGCATCAGGGAGGGGCCGATGGTGGCCTCGAAGATACCCAGGAAGATGCGGGAGACGAGGAGGGACTGGTAGTTGTGGGCGGCGGCACCGCAGGCGGTTGCGGTGCCCCAGAGGACGACATTGAGGCCCAACCACTTGGCCGCGGGGACCATTTGGAGGAAGTAGACTGTGGGAGGATATTATGTTAGTCTCAATGTCTTGCGCTTTCCTTTTGCAGACTGTGCTCATGGTCCGAGTTTTGATGGTTCGTGTCTCTTCAACGTTCGACTTTCTCTATCACCTTCGAGCTTCTCCAGAGTCTCTACGTCGTTCGTGTCTCTCTTTTCTTGCTTTTCTTCCGGTGGTATGGGGAATGAGATGGGGTAAGGCTTACTGTTGGGGATCTCAAAGCAGAGAAGACCGACAAAGAGGAAAGTGGCAATGTTGGAGAACTCGTTGCCGACGAGCTTTAGGTCCTTGCTCAAGCCCATGACGGCGGCGTACTAATTGTCAGATATCACATTAGCATTGGGTCGCGTGGTGACTCTGTGAGAGACAAGTCCGGGTCGCAAAAGCAAGCAGGCCGCTCAGACATGAGCTGGATGATAGAGAGGTTGTAGTGGGAGAAGAGATCTTCGAAGACCACGTGGAAGGTACTCACGTTGAGAATGACCTTGTCAAGAAACTGCATGGTATAGCAGAGGAACATGAGGGGAACGAGGCGCCAGTCGATCTTGCGTCTGAGCGCGTTCATGTCCACGGAGCTCGTGTCGGTGCCGGCATCGCGATGGTCATTGAGGAACTTCCACGCGGCGTCGATGTTGCCCGTGTCAGCGTGGGAGTCGGACGAGGCGGCCGAGCTCACAAAGTCCTGAGGGTTCTTCTCGTCGACGGACATGTTTGCTTTATATATATGTCTTGTCTTGCTTTAGACGCCGGTAGGTGTAAGACGGTAGGATGAGAGAATAAGCAAAACAACGGGAAGAAATGTGACCCGTTCTCGATTACTACCTTAGCACTCAGTAGCGGGAAGGAGATGCCAAAAGCAAAGTTGGTCCGTTGTCTGGTGATCGACGACGAGGCGCGCACAGGCTTCCGCTGCGGGACTGAAGGCTAAAGAAGGTTGGATTGGGGGGTGGTAGTCGAGATTTCTGATCTGATATCCGCGCAGGCGTCAGATGGAAAAGAAAAAGGTAAAAGAAATAAAACGGGATGAAGAGGAGGGGAAAGTCGCAATGAAAAGGAGGAAAAGCAAGGAGTGACAATAGTCGATTCGACTGATTAGTAGTTCGTCCAGTAAAAGGGACCCCGCCAGGAGATGTGTACAAGAATGGTATCAGAACCACCACCACGCAGTCCACAAGTTACAATACTTGAACAAGAATATCTTGTTGGAACTTGGATGATGAGGAGCAGCTGCAGGAAAGGAGGAGGGCTAGACAAGACGAGCAACGTGCTACCTGCGTGCTGCAGGTCTCACCTAAGTACATATCACCCCATGTCGACGCAAGTATTATCACTTTTCCCTCCCAAAAATCGACCACACCAACAGCTTAGCGTACCGTACGGCGCAGCTCCCCGATCCCCGCCTGCAGCATGCAAGGTTTGCGTAGTCGGAGCAGGGGACCGGGGGGACCCCTAACTCACGAGAAAGAAGACTGGGGCCCGATCCCCGGTGGCCGATGCATGCAACCTGGACCTCCAGTTCGAGAACGAGGGATATCCGGTCTGGCGAGCGATGGATCTTGACGAGTTACTCCTCCAGGCTCCTCCTCTGCCAAAGTACGAAGTGCTCCATAGACAAGTGGAAGTGGTGGCATATCCGTACCTCTCAGCCCAGGACTGGATCCAGGTGAAGCCAGAACCCGGCCTCCTACGGCTTGTTCACCCCATTAGAAAAGGCCCATTGAAGAGGCCCTGTCCCATTCATATCCGGCCGCATCACCTCTTAGCCTATGATCTGTATGCCAATACCATTCCGTTTTGCGACTTTTGCGACGATTCTGGGACTTCTAAAGCTCTTGGTTTTCGTCGGCCCGCTCTTCAGAGTGGTTTTGCGCGGGGATCCAGGCTTGATGGCGACCGTAAATAAGGGCCCCTCCTCCCCTCTCTATTAAACTGCTTCTCAAGTTATCCCCATCCGCTCATCTGCGGCCTGCTGATTCTTATCGTACATCCGAGTCATCAACCCAGAAGACATTGTCGTGATGTGGCGGGCCAACGCAGATAACTGGGAATTTTGAGAGGTCAAGCGGTATTGAGGCAGTGAGGCTCTGAGCTCTCTGCAAATGAGAGGGCAGAAAAGGGGAAAAAGTTCTCCTGCGAGCGGGGGCGTTGCGAGAAGACGGGCAGAAATGGGGGCAGTTTTTAATAATGACAAGGCGACAAGACGGGACGGTCTAGCCGACTTCTACTGGACTTGTCAAAGTGTCAATCTGGCTTCTGCCATCGAACGATGTTAATCTTTGTCGCCTGCTTTGCTGGGGTTCCAGACACACCAAAAAAGACTCAATTGCGTAGGAAGTTCCGCATTTACACACACAACACAGTAGTAGACTTTCGGGAAGAGAAACTTTCAACTGTCAACCTTCGCCTCGGCGCCAACACAATAGTCAACAGAGCAGAAAAAGCCAGGGCCACGAACGGTGGAAGTTTGACAGTTACCGTCCGTGGTCCGTTCAGACCTTGCAAGTTGCCAACGACTTGCAGCAGACGCAATGCCGCTTAGCACCGCCCGCGTCCCTTTGCCGTCGCATCTTCTGTTTTTGGCCTAACCTCTCTCACTTCTCCCCTCCAAGAACCCCGGCGCGTTGGCCGTCGTAGGCTGTTGCACCATGGTACCACGGTTGGCGTTGCTAACCCAAGCCAGCCGCTGTCTTTCCGTGGTCGCATTTGGTAACTTCTGAAAGTATTCTCCCGAAGAGCAATTTTGTTCCGTGGAAGTTTTTCTGTCCCGAAGTAACCACACGCATTTTGGAGTACCACGCCAGCCACACCCCCCTCCTCTTCGGATGGTACTCCGGACGGCATGATGGAGAACGACCGAAGCCAGCCCAGTCCCGGCCCCAGGAAGAAGAAATAATGTAATTCGGAAACCAGACTTGGGAGGCTTGGCAAAGCTTTAAGCGTGTAGCAGCCAGAAACCCAGAAAGAAGATGATGCATCAAATCGCAAGAAAAGGGAACGATGCAGCGATGCACTCGCTGCGGAGCCTCTTGCGGTGATCCCCCAAACACTTTGTCTTTCCCGCGCTTCCGTGACCTACCTTCCTCTTCTTTGGAAGCTTCTCACATTTCATGTTGCCCAGCGTCACATTCGATTTACGAATAACCCGAAGACAGTCCACCCCTCATTACTGCGTATGGCGTGGCATCACTGTATCTCCCTTCCCATGGCAACTTTTTTCCCGGCCGTCGCCCCATGCCCGATGGATGAAGGTCCCTGGCGGAGCCTGGTCATTGGGCCAGTGGCCGAGCATCGAGACATTAACAAGGCCATGCCAGCACCAGGTCCCAAAACCCTATCACATTGCACGGATTCCATCCAGACTGGCCCAATCCTTGCGGTGGTTGAGACAATTTGAGGAGCGATTGCCTTTGCCAGACAAGGCATCCCAGATTCCCCCTTCTGCCTTGTCACTTGTGAGCTTTCTTGACCTGCCCCAAATGTCGTGACCTGCGAGCTTTTCAGGGTGTCGAAGCAGCAAGACCAGGCGGGGACACTCTCTCGACTCCTCGTAAGGATAGAGCAGGTATCCGTACCCCATAGCTTGTTCGTTTCTTTTCTACTTTCCAAAGTTCCCAGAAGCTCGGAGCACGCATACGCAAAGCGACTGGCTCATATTTTCTTGTTCCTTGTGGATAATGTGATGTTCCCAGCTAGCAAAAGGCAAGGTGAAGGGGCCATGCTGCACCACTCATCACACACATAGTGTTCAACGCCACGCACACATCCCACGCGCGAGCGGGCGGTAGAAGACCGCACCGCACCACACGACGTAATAAAGATTAAAGTGGCCAACCGCCCCCCTAGTTTCTGGGCCGTTCAACGTTCGCGGATGCTGTTTGTGTATTGCTACTCTCCACCAAATTCATAAAGTGTCCCTTGCTTTCGACCTGCAGGCTGGGATCTTATTTTACCAGTCGGCTGGTCGCCTCCCCCCTCCTCCCCATCCCTCGCTTCTCCCCTGAGTCCAAGTCCCCTTAACCTCCGTTGGCCTTTTTATTCCTATCCCCCATTCGAGCCCGGTTTTATACTACGCCGTTGGTCCCGCGTTTATTTGGTCTTGGTTTTCTTGTTGGAACTCGGAAACTTCGTTGGACGTCAAATCGTGTTGGTTGCAAGCCACAGTTACACACCACATCGCGGCAACGCTAGACGAGTCACGAAAGACCTCGGCGTTCTTCATCGGGAAGTTTTGTTGGACTTGTCTTGGATTTACGACTCAGCGCCACGCAGCCGCTGCACCAACGGTTTTATTTCATAAATCGCCGCCATGGGCTGGGTTCTCAACGCAACGCCCGAGGTCGAGGCCATATCGCAATGGCCGACCATCATCGCCGTCGTCATCGTCCTCTCGGTACTTTCAGTCATCGTCGTGGGGTCTCGAATCTGGATACGATTTTCTGCACGTGGTCTGGCTGCCGATGACTGGATGTCGGTTTTATCCGAAGTATTTGCTCTCATCTATTCCGGCCTTACCATTGCACGTAAGTATCACGTCAAAAGTTTGAATTTGTTTCCCACCAATGATTCTAATACGTTGTATCAGAAACAAGATATGGCCTCGGTTTGCCCATCAAGCTTAGACCAAAGGACAATCTGGTTTTATACACGCGTATCAACTTTGCAGGTCGCCCATTTTATCAACTGGGCATCAGCTTTTTCAAAATTGCCCTGTTGATCAGTTATCTCCGCCTCCTCAAGGGCACCGACCAGAAGAACTACCGCCGCATCGTCTGGTTGACAATCATCTTGGTTTTCATCGCACATTTGGGGTGCTCGTTCTCACTAATCTTTGCCTGCACGCCCGTCGACAAGTCATGGAACCCTCTCAAGGCTGGCACTTGTCTGCCCGCGGGCCCGTCCTTCACCGCATACGCCGTTGTCACCATTGTCTCCGACGTCGTTGTGGCAGTACTACCCATCCCGGTGCTGTTGAAGCTTAACGTTCGAGTGGAGAAGAAGGCTGGTCTCATTGCAATTTTCCTGCTCGGCTTGTTCACGACGCTCTGCTCTATCCTGCGATACCTCGAGATCAACCGCATTCAATACGGCGACGGCAACTCAACGATGCTGGTCCTGTGGGGCACCATTGAATTTAACGTTGGCGTAAGTTTTCTCCCGGAGAAGCGGCCGCGAGCGCTTCCCGTTTCCCGTGTCTTCCGGTGAACCAAAATGGCTAATGAATATGGGCAGAATATCGTGTCTTCACTTCCATTCCTGGCACCCGTATGCATGAAGAAGGCCAAGAACTATCGCTCAAAATACTCTGGAGGCTCGTCGCACGGACGAAGCCACCTGAAAGGCGGGGAGCGGTACAAGCTCAGCGAGATGAACCACGACAAGTCCGTCTTCGCCTCGGCAAACCACAGCAAGGGCGACAACGGCAGCGAGGAGAACATTCTGCCCGGCAACATTATGAAGTCGGTGACGTACAGCGTCCAGGTCGACGACAGGGTGGACAGCAAATCAGGCATGCATGGTGGGATAAACGGCGGCACGCGACGGAGGGATTCGCGAGATTCAGATGTGTAAGAGGGGGGGCATTACGCATCAGCACAATTTCAAAAGCATAAAAATCATTCAAATGGCGAGAATGTAAGATGATAATGTGTAAAAGGGACTTATTTTTTTGGGAAGAAAAGCATCGTATTCGTTGGATCGATTGTAAGGCGTCGGAGGCGCTGGACACACGAAGCTTGAGATGTTTTGTTCATTAGCAGCGATCACTTCCTCTTGAGGACTTCTTTTTTCGGAATCCGGTTGAGGACCTAACGGAAGCGCACCGCATCGCATCATCACTCGTTCGCTTCTGCAGAGAATGATACCCTCGATCGCAAGCCGGCGGGAACAAGATGGGGGGAAACCTGGTAATCACCACAGCACGGGCAAGGCACAGCACAGGCACAGCACAGGGCTCTCATCTTGCTGATCTCTCTCCACCGCGGTGGAGGGAGCACAACAGACCGGGGTGGTTGGTAGGTGGTGGGCGGACGGTTACGTGTCAAGAAATCACCCCATCACCCCGTACATCCCACAACACGATGCTGATCCCCATTCCCGAGAACACGGTGTACGCGATCTTTCTTGTCTGTGTTTATATCATGATTGAATCAATTAGACTAGACAGATTATTAAAGCTACAGGTGGGCTATCCGCAAGTTCCATAGTCCATTTACTCTTCATCAAACTGAAGCTTCATCTCCCGCTTGCTGAGGAGCGGACTCATAGGGCTAATCTTGGGCCAGTCGTGCGCATCCATGCAGGCCCGCCGCGACGCCAACACGCCGGGTCGGGCTCTGGAGACCACGGCATCTTCGTAAATGTTCAGAACGGCTCGAAGGTCCGCGAGGTTGTTGTTGTTGCCGCTCAACTTGGACCCAACGGTCTCTGCGAAGTCGAGAACGTCGAGAATGGCGTGGTTGGCACCCTCGCCTCTGTCTGTGCGTGCCGTCAGCCATACGTCCTTGTCTATTTGAGACGAACCACCCTCAAGGGTATGGTAGATAGAGAGGCCAAGAAACCCAGAGTTCAATGCCGAACGAAACGTCTCGGAGAAAATGGGCAAACGAGGAGATTTGTCAACCAAAAGAAGGCACGGGTACTGGTCAACTTACACATCGCCATCGCATGAAAGGCATCACCCATCAACACAACCCTCCCCTTGGACCTTAACCCCTTTGGTGGAGGGAAGTCGTAGAGGTCGAGGTGTTTCACGTCAGTGTCAGCGGGAATGCCGAGTGCAAGGGAACGAAACGGCTCCGACCACCCTTCGGCAAACGACCTGATGAGCTCGACCTTGCCGGCGTCCGTCTGCGGATAGCCGACCGGCTCCGGCTTACCCAGAAAGCCCGGACGATCCGGCCATGAGACGCACAGTTGGCAGCTGTACTTGCCTGTGCTGTCGTCGTTGTTTCCAGGGGCGTCAAGCACTGCAGTTTAGGGGAAAGTGTGTAATTAGCCTTTTGTTCTATCTTCTTTGGGCTTATTCATTTTTCCGCCCTGCGTACAAGTGCGCGCAAGATAGAAAGTCAATGATAGGAAGACGACGATGGAGGAGGAAGGGGAGGTGAGGGTCTCCGCCCCAACGTAGCACTCTCGGCTCAGGGACAACCCTGGATCGGTAGAGAGAGAAGATCTCGCTTTCGTCTTGATCGGGTATCAAGAGCCACTCTCGTAAGATGAAGAATAGAGAAAAGATCGGATACTACTCCCTACGCTCTGATCATAAAACCAAGAAAAGGGAGTAACTTACTGCTGAGATAGAGAAAGGTATCATTCCGAGATGATGCACCTTGCAGAAAAAAGGGGTCGAGCTTCCGGATCGGCTCCATCTCTTCGGGAGTCAATTGCAACTTGAGGCCAAGCACCCGGACCGGGATCCGGTGTCTCTCGTGTTGTTCCGGGAAGAGCTGGCGCCGGACACGGGAGGGCCCCCCATCGCAGGCAATGAGCACGCGACCGGCCACCGAGCTGCCGTCTTCGAAGTAGACAGCGACACCGGTTTCATTTTCTTCGTATCTCGTGAAGCCCTTCCCCCACTGCGACTGCTACTTAGCACGGGAGTTGTTGACGGAGCATTGCCAAGTGCCCAGTATTCAACCAAGGAATGCAGGTGGGTTTTCCAAGGGAGAGCAAACATACCTGAATATCGATATCTGTAGCCACCAAACGGCGCAACCGCTCCCTCGTAACTCTAATCCTCAGACTTTCCGGGGCGCGTGGGCTGGCACCTTTCAGCTCGGCAGTGCTCAAATCGAAGAAGGGAAACGCAGATGCCTCACCCCTAGCGACGGCAGCCTGGTCAACATAGGCCTCGGGCAGCCGCGCAACAAGATCGTCTGGCAGCAAGGATCGCAGCGCAGGGAGAGACCAGTGCAGCGTCAGGCCCCAACCGACGCCGCGGGTCGTGAGGTCCGTGTCGCGCTCGTAGATACGGTAGGGGATGTTGTTCTTGCGGAGATACTGCGCGAGCAGCAGGCCGCTGACACCCGCGCCGACGATGATGACGGGGAGGGGTCCTTGCTGTGAGATTGCCATGGCTGCTGAGGTGCTCTGTGCTGGACTGGGCTGTTCCTTTCTTTGTTGGGCCGCTGGGCAGCTTGTTTGCTTGGAGCGTGCGTTTTCTTGTGGCTTGCCCGTTGGACGAATAATTGGTCTAGGAGAGAGAGAGGCTAGGGGGCGTGTATAACTTTGACCAGGCCTCTTTTCTTTTTTACAACGGCTGAAAACGATGGACGATAAGTCAGAATTCTATGCAACAACAGTGGCGGCAGTGCGGCAAGCAGGCAAATGAAACGAGCAAGAGAGCAACGGCACCAATGAGATGCAGTAATAATGTAATTGTATGTATGGTAACCGGCCTGGGCGCGGAACACATCTCTCAGAACTCTCCCACCAGGCTCTGCACCCTCAGCCCAAAGGGCTTCACATCCGATGCAAGAGGAGCCGAAAGTCATCCAATTTCACGCAACCAGACCGCGGTCCATCCTCGACCTTCATCGAACCACCCCCACTGAGGTACTCTTTTTGAACCGAAAACTCTAATCCCACTTCCCTTGACCCCTGCTTGGGGGAATCGCCTGATGTCGGGGGCCACCAGCAAGGATAGTCCAGCCAGAGACACCCATGGGGCGGGAGGATCGCCGGAGACCTCCCCCCCGGGCGCCAACTGTGCCACACACACACCAAGAGCCTAGGAGAGACGCCGTCGACGGGCAAGTCTGGGTCTCTGGGTCTCCCATCCCCTCCCTTCCAACGGGCGCTGTTCCTTCAGCGGCACACACCTACTTCGTACAGGCAAACAACAGGCACTGGCACACTAGGGAAGAGGGCGGGAGCGCGGGAGGGAGCGAGGGGGAGGAGAAAAAGGCTTAACAAACCCGTTTTGTTTGCTTGCCAAATGTCTGTGCCACAACGGAACGGTGCGCAGTCGTCGCCGCTACCACACCCCGGTCCGACAAGCAAACGGCAGTTTCAACCACACTTTGACGATGGCACTTACTTTCGTAAACTCTTTGGTTTCCAATCGCTTGGTCGAACGCCGGCTCATTTCGATCATTGGTGAGTTATCGAGACAGAAAGGGAGTTGGGGGAGGTTAGCGAGGCGGCCAAAGTAACTCGCTTGAACGCAGGGGATGCCAGGCCAACCCCCAGGACCGCTAATCTCGGACAGGTTAGGAGGGGTGGGGGGTAGACAGAGAGAAGGGCTGAATTGCAAAAGTTCACCTCTGGGCCCGTACGTAATTCTACCGAGGAACCCACAGGCAAAAGAGAAAAGTGGGAGATTTCGTGTCGCTGTGCCTTTTCAGGCGTTCTTGGCCATTTTCCCTATTTACGGAGCTCAACTCCCACAACCTTGTAAAGCTAGGCCCCCCTCCCCCAGAACCACTCTTTCAAAAGACGGATTTTCCCATTTCCCTCTTCTCGCCTGTGTCTGGCTAAGCATTCTCGTCCAGTGGAGGCTCCCGGGAAACAATGCCGTAACTCCACCGAAGTATACATGGAAAGGATGTGGTAATCTAGCGCAGCAGCCGCGCCTCTCACGACCACTCACGGCGGTTGCTTCAAGGATAATTCACTCACCTCAATCCCTCGCAACCATGGTAAGCATTTTGGAGCTCACAAGGAATGTCTGGTACTCTCACACCAAGCCTCCTCGCACTCTAAGCCGGCCTATTGGCTGCCTCTAGATCACGACCAGTATCAGGTCTTTAAGGCTTCGCCGTATCCAGATACTCCAAAGCACCAGATTGGGCGACTAAGGAAAAAGCTCGTCTTGGACCGCATCTCGTTCTTCTTGCTATCTTCTTCGCCCCTCCTCAGATATCCACCGTCTCCATCAGCACCTTACTCTCATGATTCATCGCCCACGCAGAGGAAAAGATGCGCCAAAGATGGTAACATCGGTCGCAGATCAGACTTTTCTTTCGGGCGTCTTCCTGTTCTCTTTCGCCCGCAACCAACGACCCTTGCCTCAGCCATGCAAGGTTGCGGCACAGCACGCCGAATACACGACGAAGTACGAAGTACGTACAGGCACCCTCGTCATCCTGCTGCAAGCACGTAACATGGATATTCTTCGGTGATTTGCCTCCCCTTTCGCTACACAGCCATAAATTTGGTAAAGCGCCGCGTTCCGTGTCACCTAAATTACTGGAGCCCATCTCCTGCTTCTTGCTGCTTCCCGAAACTGTTACCGAACGGCGAAGAGATGACGACTCTGACCGTCGAACGAAAGTCAAGGCTGACAGAGAGAGTGCGTGTCAGAGAGCGTGTCATAACAGATGGTGGACTGGAATCATACAATCTTCCAGAAAAAGCCTCGAAATGGAACGTTACGGTGTTGGCTTGCTTTACTAGTCTTGAGTTTGACTAGCGGGATGATCTAACCAGTTATCAACCAACCTCACCATTCAAAGTTCTGACTGGCGCCAGTTGACAGCTACACATCAGATCGAATCGCGCTTGCTGACAATACTCCGATCCTCCAAATGTTGGCTCGGATTCATTTGATGTCTTCCATTCACCATGTCCGCTCTACCGTCCCCCCTTCAGTCCTTTCCTTCTCGATACCATCTGCCCAGCAGTCTGGTTCTCGCAAGGTTGCCTTGACCAGGGCAGCATAGGTTTTTGTCGTGTGCATGTCCCTGTAATTCCCGCTCGTCTACATTTGACAAGGAAGTCACAGCCATGCATAAGAACCATGCCATCCTGTGGCTGACATTGGACAACTGTCCTGCGTAGCCAATACCGCACGGCGCCATGTACATCCGACATGTACTCCGTATCCAAGCATGCCAGATCATATTACACTGTATGTAACGCACCTCGCAGTTGTATACTACGTAGACAGTCGGTGCTCTCCTGACCAGATTGCCGGATCAAGATACGGCCCCGAAGCCAGATGTATCACATTACGGGTGTATTCAACGCCGATGCCCTGACATCCTATCAAATCACATCACTAGGGAAGGACAGGGCCCTTCGTCGTACCTGCCTGCTAACAATTCCCCGGCTCCCCGAGTCTTTCGTAGGCGGTAGCGAGGGGACGTAGCGAGTAGCCTGGTTTGGGAGAGTACGAAGTCTGGACTCTTGAACGAATCTCTGGGAATTCTGAATGCTACGCCGGCGGAGCCCCGGTCCCCGAGTGAAGCCGGGGAGAACCTGCAGCGAGAAGAGTTTTTGATGACCAACCTTCAGGGGGCGGATAGGAGGACCCATCAGGGCTGTTGGCGAGTGAGAAGTGACAGCATGGGGGCCAAGTGCGTTGGCCCTGTTCATACGAGCAAAGGAACCGAATTGGACTGGACCAGTGATAGTGGCGGTTTAGGATCTCTCAACGGTCGTTGGATAGTGTGGGAAAACGGCCCATCAAAGAGGCGTCGATGGCAACGTCGTCGAGTGGAAGCTCAGATATCGACGACATATGGTGCGCGCAGCTACCCGTACGGATACTTGCCTCGACCGATGTGGGACGATGCGACCCAACAGGCGAGCAGAGTGATGAACCGACTTCCGCAGAACTAAGAGAAATCGAGAGTCCGCATGGTGTCCATGTTGTTGACAGGGCTATGAGAAGGGTCCCGGCCTGGAAAGAGCTGATTTGTGTCCGGAGTATTGGGAATTATTGCCCGCATACGCAGTAGTTGATGGAGTCTGCCAGGCACCAACGTGTGTACCACATGCGAGTACTTCGAAAAGACATCGATGGATTCAAGGAACTCGACAGGGCGTCCCACTCGTTGGTATTCCAATATGCCAGGGACGCTGTTTGAGCTCCGAATTGGGTGGCCAAGGACCGTCATGCCACGCCACAATTGGAAGATTCTGGGGCTGCGAGTTGTGTATGTCATAGCATGCAAACGAATTCGCTTCGAGATGGAAAGTATGGAATACTTCCCTCTCTGAGTGTCCTCTGATTCCCGGGGGTTTCACCATGGTTTCTCTACTCAGTCGAGGCTATTGGCAATTGATATTTGTTAGTCAGACCTCATCAGATCTAGCTAGGCATGATCATACTTTGAAAGCCTAATCCGAGCATAACGTCTCTTTCCAACGGTTCCTTCTTCCCCTCTGAGTGGTATCAATGATTTGAATATTCCTCGGCTGACGTGTTCTAAGCATGTAACTGTGCTATTGTGACTAGGTACGAAGTCGTATGATAATCTTCGAAAGTCGCTGTAGCGCTCCGTCTGCAGCCTACCTTAGAAGGATCCAGATCCATGGTAGTGCGATTGAGATACGGGTAGTTGCTGTTGGGACGAGGTCGACACCACTCTCGCTCGCTTCCTTCCATAACCGCCAGGGGAAACTTGAGTCCAGAGATTGTTTCGCGACTCCACGTAACTACAAATTGGCCAAGGGCAGCAAAAATATCGCTTGCAAGCAAGCCATGAGCAAGGACCAATGCCTAAAGGAGTCGACTTAAGCGAAACTAGGGCAAAGTTTTGGGACTAAAATGCTGGAGTGCGGATAATTACCTCAAACTTGTAAACGGTCACACGTTGAGTAGATAGGATCCTGATAGAGTTTCTGCTCGGAACGGCTGTACGGCGGAAGCTAGTGTGACAGTGGCGAGTTTAGGTTCAATAGTGTGAATAGGACCGCCGACAAGAATTAGCGTATCTCTCGAAGAACCCTTGATTCTCCTAGCGTGGCAGTTGTTGAAACCGGTAGCCTTGGCAGTCACTTCAGCTTCTACATATCGACAACCTGTTAGAAGTAAATCACGGGTACAGATACTTGCGAATACGTACTTTTGATGTCACTTGAGGAGACAAGACATTCCCTTCATTAGGTAGTGGAGTCTTCATGACTGAGAAAGCTCCTAGCTTCAAGGTCCCTAAACCATCGGGGCTTCTCGTAATTTCTCCAACTCGATCAAGCTTCTCAGTCGTCTTCTTGGAAGTGCTCTCAGATGTCTGAAAGTTCTTTTGTCGAACAGCCGCAGTCTCGAATTGTTGGGTTCTAATTATTGATATTAAGTACTAGCTCTAAGATGATGCTTAACTGTGGTCCTGCTATGGCTGTCTATACACTAGCGCCGTCCCTCCCGTTTGGATCATCGTGCGTCGGCTATACTGCTGAAGGTCTGCGAGACTCATCTTGACGAAGTCGTATTCCTCAAGTGCATCTTCAGATGACCGAGAAGCTATTTGCGGTGGCATTTTCAGATAGACGTCAGGCTGACTCATTTCGCCTCCATTTTGGATAGTGTCTTCTGAGGACTTAGAGCGGAGGACTTGGAGTAAGGGGCGAAGTGTTGGTAGACAGCAGCATATCACGGCACTATCCGCGTATTAGTGTAAGCTCTGAACAGAAGTTATTGTGTATGGGCGTCGAGTGCCTACCAATAAGCCTCCAATCCTGTCCAAATCATCAGGTCGACGGTTCCCCATGTGGGATCTTTGTAGTCAAAGGTTGAGACTTTGACTAACCTTATGATGGTGATGAAGCAGTTGCTGATCGTAAAGATTCAGTAAGTCTGCCTCTTTTATCTGCTCGGAAGCATGGAAAGAACGGAGATACTCACAAACCGCCGAATACAAAAGACGAAATGAGGAGCATCTTCTTGAAAGGTGACATCGTCAACCTCATCGCGTAAGGTATTGGAATGAGTATCAGCACAAAGTCGGTCACAATGCTACCAACTGCTATACTGATGTATAACTTTGAGAGATCAAGACAGTTCTTGTGTGTAGTCCAAAAGTTTTGCACGGGTATGCAAGCTACGATGGTTGGGATAGTCTAAATCTCATGTCAGCATCTGTACACACTACCCAATTGCATCATCCCCTGTCCTATGTAGCACGCCTTTATATCCACTCTCTCATAAGACAGTCTCTAGAGTATGTCTCTGCTGCTGGAATTTCAGCTGACTTACTGCATAGATTGCCCATGCCCCGATGAAGAACATGAGACCGTACAGGTAGTATCTTGCACTGAAGAGTCCAAAGATGCGGTGATATAATATCACTAGTGATAACCTTGCGCTTGCGAGCCCCATTGGATACATAATCTCGTTGGCGAAGATTGTCTGATAGAATCGGATGATGTTCATGGGATCTTCTTCGTGAACAACTACTTCGTGTCTACCAAGCCCAAACTTGAGCCAGAACATCGTGCCGGTGAACACTCCGACGATGAAAACCTGCAGCATGGGTGAGAAATGTGTAATACTCGAGGATAATGGAGAAATCTACGAAAGTGACAAGACTTTCAACTTCATCGACTCGTTCACGAAGAAGATCACAAACTCACCAGAGCAGTTACCGACAGCCAGTCGTCCCAAGCCAACCTCCGACCAGACTGCCTCGCCGCAGCAAGCCGGGCACAAACCGAAAGAATCGAGAGAACAAAGAAGATGATGTGAATCGTGTACACCTCTCCCGCTCGATTTTCTGCCCTAAAAGCAGCCTCTCGCTCCGGCGTCATGAGAGGCATGCCTTTGACCGTGTCCAATGACCGAAAGAACGACATATCGCGATGCCGAGTCCGGGGTATCAATCGGTCGGTCGGTCGATACAACAGGTCACGACGCTTCCATAGGTGGCAGGGAGGAAGAGGAGAAAATTTGATAGGAAGGGCAGCAGCGGTGATGACATCGAGAGGCAGAAGCTGAGAAAGTAGTACTAGAAGGGCTCTAGAAGGGAAAGGAAAGACACCTGATTGGGAAAGTCAATGAAAGAAGAGGAGGGGAGAGGATGGATTGAATTGAACAAGCTCTGAAACGTCGTGCCGGTGGGTGATCTTTCCCAAGCTGAATAGAGTTCGACACAAGGCATTCAGAAGGGTTGCGAGACGGGAACTTTGTATGTGCTGCCATCCTTGACAGAGTACACGATAACGGAAAGTCAAAAGTGTGACCACCTTCACAGCTGAGCGCCCGGGACTTGGATTAGAGAGCTACATGTTGCGGTAAAAGGAATGCAGGCCGGTTGCCTGCTAACGCGTGAATCTCGCGATATTCCACCAACTGCAGCGCAGCTGGAGCTGTTGATTGAGAACTCTCTAAGTTATGGCTTGACGTTGACATGGTAGAGTTTCTGCTAAGCAGAACTTCGCTTACGACGGCTCAGATCCCGACCCTCTGCAGCTTTCGTTAGCATCAGTATGCTGGCTTATTGGTTCCCTTCTCTCCGGATATTCTACGTGCAACATTCTTTCCGTTGCGTTTCGACTTCTTCGGACAATACCCAGGACGCCGGGAGCAATGTGTTCAGACAATTCGGAGACAGCTTGATCGGCCAACACATACACGTGTTTGATAGCCGGTCGAGTAGGTGGCCAGCCAGACGCGCGGGAAAGAGGAAAGAGGTGCGCTTGTACAACTTTAAAAGTCAATCAGGGATGAACAGGGAGAGGTCCTACCGCTGACGTCAAACACGAAGCCGAAGACCCGAAATGACTCGCCGCGTCCGAGGCTTTACATACTTCTTTCAGAAAATGAGGCCGATAATAAGAGAAGGAGGTATTTCCTTTTCGGTTTGGGGGGTATCGTGAGATGCGAAGCTGTGAGTTACTCCAAATCACGAGAACGAGTTGCTTGTGGGAGGGCGCTTGGCTGTCGCAGACATCTCTCCGGCCGATGGCTACGATGCTATATCATATGATACATGGTGTATGCATTCTTCGATGTCAGATCAAGGGTTCCTTTGTAGTCGACTCTACGGGCTGAAGAGTCCCATTTTTGGTGCAAAATCTGTAGGCAAAGTTGACGATCAAGTGGGTTTGTTTGGAGCCTGTCACAAAGCATCGACCTCACTTGCTGCAATGCGATCCAATGTCGAAGATGCTTTTTCGTAGAAAATCACCCAAATTGCTTTCACTTTAGCATCTCTCTCCGTCGAAAATAGTAACAGGACCTTGCCTGCAGTAACAGACGTATTTCAGCTGAAAAGAAGGTGTGGCCTGCTTCCTTGTTGCCGAAACCTAGGCGTTACTGGCCCAGCCGTGCCAGCTTGTGCCTCAAGTGTTGTCGCCGTTATCTAACACCGACGCGAGTCGTGCCAAAAGGTAACAAAGTCCGACCGCATCGCACATCCGGATCGCTAAGGCCAGTCTAACGATTTAAGCCCCCTTTCCCCGACATCCCCCAAGCGCGGGGTAGAGACGAGACGTGACAAGAAGCGACACGGATGGCGCGGGGCAAGCGGCTGTATCCAAGACGGACCTCGGCTCATCCCGCACCGTGCACCGGACCGCACATTTATTTTAGGAAACTGGTGGACAAGAGTCATGGCATCTACAGGAATGCTGGGCAGGAATCGAACGAGCTCTGAGGAGAGATAATGTCTATCAAAGCCAAGAATCTTCCCGTCGTTGAGCCATACGGCAACCCTGCGCCCTTTGCGGAGCCAGCGTGGTACAATAGCCTGACTTCTCCTTACTACGATGAAAGCCATCGAAGGGTGAGGGACTATGTGCGCAAGTACATCGAGGAGCATATCGCGCCCAATATCCAAGAGTGGGAAGAGAAGGGACATGTCCCTGATGAAGCAAAAGTTCACTTCGCCAAATCAGGCCTGGCTTTTCCAGAGTTGCCGCGTCAATATGCTGGCGATATCCCTCTACCAGGAAATGTCCCAGCCGGGAGTAAGCATGATGCTTCATTGTGATAAGCCGTCTTCTGACATCGTTCGTAGAGTGGGACATCTTTCATTCTCTTGTCGTGAGCTACGAGGCCAGTAGAATATGGGCAGCCGGAGTATCCGTGGGGCTGAACGGCGGCACCACAATCGGCGTACCTCCTATCATCCATCATGGCACAGGAGAGCAGAAGAGGTGGTGGCTTCCTGGGCTTGTCACCGGGGAAACGACCTTTTGCCTCGGGTGTACCGAGCCCACTGGTGAGTTGTGTTGGACGCATTTCTCGGAAATACTGTGATTAAAGGCTTGAAGGTGGCTCCGATCTGGCGAATCTGAAGACCACGGCGATCAAATCAGATGATGGAACATACTACACGGTCAATGGACATAAGGTAAGTGAAGAATCCAAACACTATATTGATGAATCTCAGCTTCTCTTCACTGGTCACGGCTCAGGACTGATAAACCTTCAGAAATGGATCACCGGTGCGATACGTGCCAGCCATATGACAACTGCTGTCAGGACTGGAGGCCCTGGAATCAAGGGCATCTCAGTCCTGGTCATCCCTCTCAATCTTCCCGGCGTATCTCGACGCAAGATCAGTAATAGCGGTTGGAACGCTGGGGACAGCACATGGGTCACACTGGACAACGTCAAAGTGCCTGCCAACCACCTTATTGGGCAAGAGAACGCTGGGTTTCAGTACATTATGACCAGTAGGTACCCCCATCAGAGGTTGAAATGAAACTCGTGTTACATACTGACTAAACAGATTTCAACAAAGAGCGATTCATCCTCGCTGTACTCATGAATGGCCAAGCCAGAATTTGCCTGGAAGACGCCTGGGCATATGCCCTAGACCGCCACACATTCGGCAAGCCGCTCATGTATCATCAGATCATTCGACATAAGCTCATCACGATGGCGCGCTACATTGAGTCGCATTGGGCCTGGCTCGAGCAGATTGCGTATCATGCTCATGCTACCGGCTCCATGGGCACGGAACTTGCATCAAGGATCGCCATGGCCAAGATTCATGGCGGACGTCTTCTAGAGCTGGCAAATCGAGAGGCACAACAGATATTTGGTGGTGCGGGGTATCAGCGTGGCGGCGTTGGGGCTCGAGTCGAACAGATCAGCAGGGACCTTCGAGTTAACATCGTCGGCGGCGGAAGTGAGGAGATCATTACGGACTTGGCTGTTCGGCAAGAAATGGGTGCGACTGTAAGTAGGGGGTCAAAGCTGTGATAGACTGATGGTTGAAGCGCTGTAATGACAACGTGAACAACGGCTCATTCTTTGTGAGAGAGAGTTCACAATGTACATGTGTCGCGATAGCCTCAAGAAACCACGGCACATCATCTCGGCTAATTTCCCCCCCCGATGTTCGTCCGGCTCGCTCTGCACACCATTCAGAAGTCGGGCCGCCGAAATATCCGGCATCTTGATTCGCGAACAGGGGCAGGCAGGTACGGCCGAGCGTGGCTACCGTCTCCCAAGGTTCTGGAGGAAAAGGAGGTCGACAGTCTCAACACTTTCCTGCGAGATCCCGTTCATACTCAGACGAGGCAAGAACACCCCAGCCCACGCTTATTTGGAGGAAGGTTCCCCGTTCCGAGCTTTGAACATCCGTGAGCTCGAATGGAACTTTCCTGAACCTTGGTTTTGTTGGCCCCCCGCCCTGAGCATTATTATCACGAGTTATGGCACATAGCAATGGGCATACAGAGTGTGGTAAAGTGGCTTAACCTATCAAAGTGGAAATAGACAAAAGAGAAGGATCTATATACGGATACAGTATGTAAGTGATATACACGTGGTACAGCACGTGACGGGCACTTTGTGGATTGCGGTTCTCATCCCTGTTACGTGACAATTATCCCCTGCCATCTACAACCTCTCCATTTTGTTTTCCACGCAGTCGACAAACAGAAGTCAAGTGAGCTCTTTGACTAAATATCCTGCATAAGCGTGGCTTGCTGATTTTCTCTCTGATCACTAGGTCATCGTTCAATCACTACCGCACTAGACGACAACTTCCCTCTCGCCTAATTTTTCTTGGCATCTGCTGTTAGTGAATGAGTGAGCCTACCACCAAATTACTAACAGCCGAAAACTCTTCACCTCCCCTTGCCGGAGCCCGCATCCGCGATGGCCTCACAGCCGCCGTCGGGCACCGGACTGATGTCGGCCGACCAAGCCGACCCCGAACCAGGCTCCGGGACACCTCCGGAGCCGAACCCCACCTCAAGAGCTAAGCGACGCCGCGACGCCGAGGCACAGCCGACCCGGCCCAGCCTAACGGGAAGCCAGCTTGATGCCACCACCGACGCCCCTACCTCGGCCGAGGGGCCCGCAGCCTCTACCGCATCTGCTCCGAGCGGATCTGCCACAGGGTCCGTCTTGACAGCCCTTGCAGAAGAAGCTAGACAGTACGAGGCACGGAAAGACGTCTTTCTGACCATTGCACGGTCCGTCGACAGCGTTGTCGCCAGCTTTGACGGTTCTAGAAAGCAGATCGCGAAAGAAGCCACTGCCTATGTCATTCAAACCCTCAAGAGACTGATCAATCACGAGACAAGCCCAATAGCGGCCCGGAGTTGGGCGGCTGTCGTCGCACCGATGGCGGGCAACACCACTGCGGCGACCCGGAGCGGCCAGAGCTGCCAGAGCTCTGCCCGCCCGAAGGCCACACTCCCCGCCGAGGATCAGCCGCAGGCGCAGCCGAAGGAGGACCTCCGCATCTTTGCCCGCGTCCCGGAAGAAAGCTTAGCGGCCGCTCGGAAGATCGCACCGTTCGCCGTACGACAGATCGTCTGTAAGGCCGTTGGCCTGGGGCTAGCGGACCTTCCCCACGTCTACCATATCAGCACAGGTTACTCTCTGAAGCCGCGAAACAAGCAAATACAGGAAAGACTACTTACAAGTAAGGCAAAGCTGGCGGAATGCCTCGGCGCCCACCAAGTCGAGACGCCTATCAAGTGGCACACATACGTTGTGCCGCGATGCCCAACAAAACTACACAGCATTGGCGGGGACGTCCTGGACCCAGCCACACTCGTTGAAGATGAGGTCTTCGCACAGACAGGACAGAAGCCTGTCCTTGCTCGACCGTCCCGCCTTGGGCCCAACCCAGTCACGAACGAAATATCTTGGCTCATATCATTCACATCAGAGGTCACGCCCTTCAGGCTCTTCAACCAAAGCGGCAGATCTCTGCCCATCAAAAAACGAAGGACGCTCATCCGACATGACCCCGGCTGCCAGGGCTACCACGCCAACCGGTTCTGCGGACGACGACCGACTTGCAGCAACTGCGGAAGACCTTCCGACTCACACGAAACGGGACCTTGCATGGCCAGGCCCCAGTGTCCCAACTGCTGCGGCCCCTTCCAAGCCGGCCACACAGACTGCCCAGCGAGGCCCTCGGTCGTAAACGGCGTCGTCTCCCTTCCCGGTCGAAAGGAGCGGGCTCGGATCCGGAAGGCCGGCCAGAAAGCATCGGACACTCTGTACAAGGCTACTCGATCCGACAGTAGCCAGGAGGCGGCAGGCGTCCCTACCTCCACCAGCCAGAACCAGCAACCCGGCGCCAAGCGCGCGCGCACGAGAACGCCCTCCGCAAGCTCGATCGTTTGCCTCGGTGACGGAAGCACTGACAGCAGCAGCATGGATGAAGACGAGGCGGACGAAGGCGAAGGCGAAGACTCCCCCGACAACACCTCCATCGACCGTCCCGTGCTACCCATGCCAAGCAGGAGCCAACGGGCAGCACAGAAGCCAAACTACAACGTCGCGAATGCCTACACCCACCTCGAACTCGACTCGGAGACGTAAGCCGAGAGCGGCGACCCCACGGATGCTACGCGTTGCGCAGGGCAACGTCGGAAAGATCTCCCCGGCGCACACGGCTTTCCTGCAGCTCTGCTGGGAGGCTCAGATAGATGTGGTCCTCGTCCAGGAACCCTGGACGGGCTGGAAGGACGGAAACGTGCAACTGAACACGCACCCGGGTTTCGACTCTTTCGTCCCGGTCGACTTCTGGGACAGCGAAGGAACCAGACCAAGAGTATTGACCTACACACGCAAAGGGATAGGGATGACGGTGGAGCAGCAGAGGCCTGTCCACACGAGAGACGTACTGTGGCTGGTGGTCGACAAAACGACGACTATCGTCAACGTGTACAGACAACCCCGCGACCCCCACAGCCGCACAACAGGGATACTGCTAGAAC